>NC_051186.1:87131714-87201714 GCF_013339695.2 Rhipicephalus sanguineus
TTCTTTTGGTCCCGCATTTCGTTTTCCATAATCCGTAGTCCAGTGGGTTTACAGGGACAGTACAATGCTTCAAATCAAAAAGGGCAGTGATACCATATACACTGTATTTATAAAGCATAACGTCTCATAAACAAAGTGTTGTACAAAGTGAGATTAACAAGTATTATCCTTTATCATCTCAACGTTCCGTCTATTTGTTTCCTGTGGGTGTGTTCAGATAAGGACAGACCTAGGGGGGTCCCGACTATTTTTTTGTTTCGCACGAAATTTTTTATATGAGCTGGGCAAAGTCTCTATAGAAAGGATGAACTTCGTTTTGCGGAAATTGTCACGGATTTCTAGAAAGAATTCGCGTTTCAAACAGGTGGAAAAAGGCAATTCTGCAACTTTCAGATTTCACAAATTTGGAGGTCTATCACTAAAAACTTAACGCATTGTGGACATCAGTGTTACTTTTTCGTAAAACTTGAGGAATAGTACGATCGGCCTACGGAAATTTAAATTTGTGTGACTGACAGTACATTTTTGAAAAATTGCCAAACTTTGATTTTTGAGCGGCTGCCTCTGGCTGACCCCAAATTCAAGGGTCTTTTTTCGCAGTTTTCGCTAAGCGCTGAAGCTGAAAATATCTCTCGCAAGTCTACGAAAGGGTTTTCGCTAATTAAGCAAACGTTATGCGACTACGCTGCATATTATTTCGTTATAAAATCCCAAAAATGCCATAATTCCAAAACTAGCGAAAATTGCAACATTTTAGGGTCGTTTTAAAAAAAAAATAATCACCACCGATTTTTATGAAAATGATGGACTATACCCGGCCATGACTGCTAAATATTGTGCTGCAAAAATATGTTGCCTTATTTTGTTTGAAGTGAGAAAATTGAGCTTATTTTAGTACCCATGTATGGTCTTAACATCATGTGTGGCGTTCTTATAATAAAATAAATTTAATAGACATATTTAGTTCGTAGCTCGCTTTTCTGGTTTTTAATAATGACGATTGACCCAGCTTGTGCCTTTTTGACCGCTTTGGTCACAGAAAGCTGAGCTTGAATTTTCAGAGCTCCTCTGTCTGTGTCCCTACCAGTACATTGAGGCAAGCCGGCGCCCGAGAGCGCGTACCAATGAGGCTCGTGGTGTAGAATGCAAATTTTTCTGCACGTCAATCATTTTAGTTCACATCATACCACCTGTCTAACGCAAAAGAGATTTAACTAGTATTTCCCTAACAGTACGGGAAAATGTTATTGTTGCGTTAGTGTGCCTAGACCCATTGCTCGCTGCTGGGTGGTAGAGAAAGGGGGCCCGAAATGTGAGGTTCGCGTTTGTTTCTTTAAGGAAAATGATTATAACTTGCCCTAAGACTACTTGAGGGCCATAGTTTCGATGAAAATCCTGCAAAAATATCTTCCTATACTTATTAATAATAAAAGCCTTCGTGTTACCATCTTCAACTGCGTACTTACCCTGATTTTCTTCCACCAAGCAACGAAATTTATGGACTAGAGTTGGTTACAATAATGTACAGGTGGCTCGAGCATTACCATTGTATGGGAAATTAAGACCGGTTGCGGTCTTAATATTTTCGATGAATTTATCATTCGCAGAAACCGGTTGAGATGGTGGGGAATGAGGGAGTTATGAATACTACAAGAAGCACGTTCATGTTGCGCATTAAATAGTTTATTCACGTCACCTAGAATGAGTAATATCCATTCGGGCAATCAATTTGCACACTGCAGATTCACAACTCTTCCACTCTGTGTCTGCGCACCGCGCTAACGTACAGGAAATTCCCCTTGGTCCGATTCATGTGTTTGCACATGTGGGTTGCCTGAATACCTTGAACCCGTCTGGCAAGTTTCCATTCCTCCTGTCTTCAGTTCTATGAAGGCTTCCACTTCACTCTTCTCCATATGCAGTAAGAAAACCTTTTTTAAGTTTACTGCTACAATAGTAACAAAATCACTTGCGCACTGAATGACCTCGGTGGCGGGTGAACGCAGGTTATGTAGTGTGGCTTGTTCTTAAAATGGGCAGCTGCTCCATCGCTCACAAGTGTTAGTTTCGTGTAAATTGGAGCATAATCTTCAATGTGATCCTTGATTTTCTCCAGGGCCTGCAAGCATGTGCAGAGTCGTGGCAAACGAATCGCTAATTATTGCGTAGTTCCATGTTCGATACAACGCAAGTAAAGATGCTAACTTGCGTACTTTGCCAATGGTAAGGTTGTACTTCATCTGGGAGTACGATGGACCAATTTTCGGCAAAATCAAAGTGGAAAACAATGGAACCCTTTTCACAACACTGTTTTTCCTCGTGTATGGTATTTGCTTGCGTGCGCGTGAGGTAGTTATGAGGGATCCATTTTATGGTCACATTTTGAAATTCCTTTAGGAATGCTGGAGGCATCATGGTCTTCTTTATTAGTTCACCTGATTCCCAATTAAGTATCAAATACAATTCCTTCGTCCGGTGCTATGCCAAGAGTTCCCAGGCTGAGACCATTCTTCACAGGACATTGTTCGCACTCGCCTAAGAAGCATTTGGTGCTAGGCTGCGTGCACACACAGAGCGCCTGCACATCATCAGTCGACATCAAAGACCCCGACGCATTTTTGATCCCAACAAGGCATAGTTCGAAATTTGCACAATATGCCCATGCACATCCCTCCCGATGCGGTGAGCATTTGATCCATTCTGGGCGCAAAGATATGAATTTTGTCAGACCAACCGCTGACAGCGGATTAGCAAGTTTGTAGACTGAGTATGTCTCTCGTAGCGACCGCGTCATGAAACGCTTCGAAATGAATTCGGCTTTTCCATCGATGCGCACGCGCACCACATCTTTCTTGTTTGGACTCTGTCTTGAACAGTCCAGCTCATCTTTTGTGTAGTATTCAAGGATTTTGTTGGTGTCTGTTTCACTCAATTTTTCTTTGCAGTACGGCTCCAAAAGGCTCCACACACCTTGTTCTGCAGCTATCTTCCTGGCCTTTAGAATCGCGTGCTTCGTTGCCTCTGGAATGAAGCGTTGCACCTCTTTTATTGTTAGGCTCAGATGTATCAAGGATAGCAGACGGCAGCGCTCTCGAAAATATGTGCACTTGATGTACGCTGTGTGTAGGTTTTTCTTCCAGCTGGCACAGGCGCAGCAACTGAATTGTGATGGAATGTCTTTAATACCGTATGCTGTGCGAATTCCGCATCGAATGTTTCTTACAGCAGCTCTAGTCATTTCATTTGCCTTGCGCTTTGCGTACGAGTGTCTCTTCCCTTTCTTTACACTCCGAGGAGGCGTTAGTGGCGACACTGCTGATGGGGCACCAACGACTGCCTTAATGCTTTCCATAACTTCCTCTGTAGTCTGGAAACCCTCATTGGACTGACTGGATTCCTCTTCCATATGCTCAATGTCTTCCTTAAAGTTCCTAAAGCAATTCTGGCACACAAAGTGCGATTCATGCACTCTGAGCGCTGTGTCAGCTTCCAACACTTTCTTTAGATTGTCAATTCCCAAGTCTTTGACACTGCGGAAATTCCTTTGAAACCTGATCTTCCGCTTGTGTCTCTTTAAGTAGTCGGCGCAGCAATTTCGTTCAGGAAACTTCGCCATCAGAACTGTGCCACAGTGAGGTCTCTCGGTGACACAGTAGGTTACAGTGAGTATAAGGTACAATCACTTTGGGGTGAAGGTAGCGTTCAAGGAAGTTCTTAGTGCAATAACGAAAGTTCAGTAGTCGGATCGCAGCTGATTTCTTGACACCAGGGTTTACGTGAAGAGAGCTGCTTGCAGTGGGCTTCTTACTTACTCCGCAATCTCTATCTTATCTGCTTACGAAATAACTTATTATTAATAATAGAGGACGACACGATAGTAACTACAATGTGATGAAAAAACTGTACCATTGACACACGTAGAAAACAACACGACTTCTGTGTTAGAGTTCACTATCCAGACTGACATATGGTCTACAGCCAAAAAACTGCTTTTCAGGGGTGAGGGGAACGCTCTCTCCTGTCTGGGTCCGACCGTTGCAGGCGCACCGCGGTGCGTCTCGCATTTCACGACGGTCATGTGTTCTCCGTCACAGGTTCTCGGAGTGCTTGGCTGTTATACGTACTTTTGTTTCCCTCTCTTGCAGGTGGCATTCAATTACGCTCTGGTCTTGCTGTACGCGCTCTCGCGTGCCTGCTGCCTCAATGTGCCGTAGTATGGATACAGACAGAGGAGCTCTGAAAAATTCAAGCTCAGCTTTTCTCTGTCTCAAAACAGTCAAAAAGACACAAGCTGGGTCCATCGTCATTATTAAAACCAAAAAAGCGAGCTACGAACTAAATATGTCTATTAAATTTATTTTATCATTAGAACGCCGCACATTGATGTTAAGACTATACATGGGTATTAAAATAAGCTCAATTTTCTCACTTCAAACAAAATAATGCAACATATTTTTGCAGCACAATATTTAGCAGTCATGGCCGGGTATAGTCCATCATTTTCATAAAAATCGGTGATGATTATTTTTTTTTAAAACGACCCTAAAATGTTGCAATTTTCGCTAGTTTTGGAATTATGGCATTTTTGGGATTTTATAACGAAATAAATATGCAGCGTAGTCGCATAACGTTTTGCTTAATTAGCGAAAAACCTTTCGTAGACTTGCGAGAGATATTTTCAGCTTCAGCGCTTTAGCGAAAACTGCGAAAAAAGACCCTTGAATTTGGGGTCAGCCAGAGGCAGCCGCTCAAAAATCAAAGTTTGGCAATTTTTCAAAAATGTACTGTCAGTCACACAAATTTAAATTTCCGTAGGCCGATAGTACTATTGCTGAAGATTTACGAAAAATTAACACTGATGTCCACAATGCGTTAAGTTTTTAGTGATAGGCCTCCAAAGTTGTGAAATCTGAAAGTTGCAGAATTGCCTTTTTCCACCTGTTGTGAAACGGGAATTTTTTCCTAGAAATCCGTGATAATTTCCGCAAAACGAAGTTTCATTCCTTTCTATAGAGACATTTGCCCAGCTCATATAAAAATTTCGTGCAAAACAAAAAATAGTCGGGACCCCCCTTGGTCTGTACTTATCTGAACACACCCCTGTCATTTTAAACAACAAATATTGAGCTCTGTTTATACCCTTGTATTCCTTTAGTTGAATATTTTTTATCAAGTCATGCTTTATAGTGGTCCTATCTTATGTACCTGAGTCTCGACTTCGAGAAGCTCGAGCACCGTGTCGAAGTTCTGCCTGTCACCGCCGACCTGCTTCGAGACGGCGAAGTGCGCCATCTGCTCGTACAGCGGGTCTTCGCCCACTTGCTTTTTTTCCCAGGAACCCGGGGCATTTTGGCCGTGGCAGACTGAGGCGGCGATGAGGAGAGCTGCGACGGCTCGCACGACAGCGACGCTCGACAATCCCATGGTTGCTGCAGGAGGTGTCAATCAAAACCCCTTTTTAGGGGAGAAGGAAAAAAAGGAACGACAGGGAACTGGGCAAAAAAAGGATTAAGGGATTGAAAGCAAGAAAAAAAGTTTTAAAAGGTGAATCGTACATGCTGTTAACAGCACACCTTCCACAATAGAACTGACAGTTCGGCGAGCTGGTACTGATACATCATTCAATGCACAGCACAATAGAAAAGGACGGAGACAGAAACAAAATGATCGCAAACTCTCAACTGGTTTATTAGAAACACGAACGACACTTCAATATGTTATCGTTACAAACACACCTAGTGGTAACTAAACAGATGGGCGTACTCAGACGCCATGGTCCGCTGCTAAATTTACATTTATATGGTCAAGAAAAAGCAATGTCAGAAAACCTTAACGACACGTGCTGCGCAGGAAGGCACATTCCTTGTCTCATAATGAGATACAGGCCTGGCTGGCATACTTATCACCCAGGTTTCAATTATGGAATGTCTCTAGTAATTCTTTCTTAATTTGTTGCCTCTATGTCGACAAAATGCGTGTGTCCGCCAAGGATTGCATCCGCTGGAATCACAACAGTCGAGCAGGTGCGAACGTGTGGAATTACGAGGGCCGCCTCGTGTTCCCTCAGTCACCTTCAACAGCATCACTTTTGACAGGAACAGAATAAAAAAACCCGGAACATGAGCTGACTGAACGTATTGCGCGTAAAATGAATGTATTGCGGGTAAACGCCCGCTTGTCTGCCTTACCACGTCACTCGCTCCCTCAACAATCGTATCCCGTTCACGCTGTCTACAACCGAAGATTGAGACGCCAGGAATTCGACGCATGCTACTCTTTACCAGAACCAACCTAAGTCGCATATCTGCTACTAAATCGACCATTACCAGGTCTCATAAATCGATCGAAGGTTCACTTGCACATGCATTTTCACATCTGGTTATTCAATATGCCTCGGCTGTAAATTTCGCGCGTTAATATTTTCCCATGCCTGTAAGTTATCATATAGAAACCACTCTTCTGCGTGATGCATCCGCTACGGCAATGTCCTTCGCTCCCTTAAGCTTCATCTTTAAATAATGTATTATCATTCTTATCCTGCGACCCAGTATATCACCTGGATAGCCGGCGTCCATCAGTCTGCTTACCTGCTCAAAGAAATTGGGCCCTCTTGCGAGAAACCATAAGTATCCAACTGATGGCGTTATTCCGCATTGTGCGTATGGGATTTTAGGTTAGCGCACTCAAAGCTCGTGAAGAAAGGTATATATTGCACAATGCTGAAAGTAAGACCTACCCTTTTCCTTTATTTACACGGCATTTTCTCCATTTCTATATTGTGTAATGTAGTGTTCTACGATAAAGAATAATATGGTTTACTCAGGCGCCGTTTAAAACGTACAAAATCTCGGTAGCACTGACAGATAAAGAAAAATGCATTCTCAGCAGTCAAAGTGGCCGTCCTTGATCAGTTCTGACAAGAGAAGCTTTATTATTAGCTATGTTGGTCCAGCGTGGTGACACCTCGCCATAAGCTTGGCTGCCCATGCGTGATTCCCTGCTCATTTTCAATAAACATCACTTGTAAGTCGAGCGTCTGTCCTGCCCTTTGTTTTCTGTTTCTGCCGTTTTCCGCTCACACTTTTATAGTATGTTGCATTAACTGGAAGAGCACACCACCATCTTGTAGCCAGTAGAAGCTGTGCTTTAGCGGGCAACAATCACATCAAAACAAAGCAAAATTAGCTTGCGTCGAACGAAATATCTGCAGAGCCAAGCACGAATAGACAACTACAACAACTATGTAGTATTGCTCAAGTCGATATCGCAGCAACTGATAAAAGTTGTCACTGAAGCTATAGCTCACAGCTACCGAGCCAGTCAATAGTTGCCAGCATCAAGCACGTAGTTAAGGGAAGAGCTGTAGCGACATCCGCAGAACTTTTCCAATCAGCAGTGGACTCGAGTTCAATGACTACAAAAAGAGGCCGACATATTAAATCGCAACGTCCTGCGTGGCGCTGTTACGGACTGCGATTAGGAAACGTAGGCATCAGCGAAGCCAACTGCGGGCAACACGGTCTCTTGCTTTTAACCTCCGAAATAAGTCAGTGCACATTAGTGGTAATGCAGTGATCGCTGACGAGGGAGATGAACGCGAGGAAAACCCGGCGCTTAAGTCTAAAGTGAACGGCGGCTGTATTTTCTTTTCCATGCTCATGGAAACAAATACATCAGTCTCATTATTGGACATGCAGGTTGTATACTGCTGTATCTCACTGGCGTGCGGGAGGGGGGGGGGGGGTAGTTTAACCTCCTCCCCCCCCATTTGAAGTCTTTCTTTTTCATTTTGCATATGCAATATACAGGTACACATAGAAACGCACGCAAAACATATATAAAGCATGGTTGAATCCCCCCCCCCCCCGAAAATCTTTATGGCTACCTATACTGCTGTACATATACTGCGTTGCAATATCGTTTTTGGTGGCCCGAAGGAGATTAAATTGTGCCCCGCCACGGCGGTCTAGTGGTTATGGCGCTCTACTGCTAACCCGAAGGTCGCGGGATCGAATACCGGCCGCGGCGGCTGCATTTTCGATGGAGGCGGAAATGTTTGAGGCCCGTGTACTTAGATTTAGGTGCACGTTAAAGAACCGCAGGTCGTCGAAATTTCCGGAGCACTCCACTACGGCGTCTCTCATAATCATATCGTGCTTTTGGTACGTTAAACCCTGATATTATTATTATTTGAGAGTAAATTGTCATGTAGCCCTCTCTTTAGGCAATCTGGCGGTATACACGTCTGCCAGGCTTTGCTTGAAAACCCTGTGAGAGAAAGTTAGAAGTGAGCTATTGACTGCGCTTATTTGCTAATGCCACCATCCATTAGGCTGTCTGCAGACATAATGGGTCGGTTCACAGGCGTGTTCGCAGCTTCCTTGACACGAGCCGCACGAAACTGTTTTGCAAGTATATGATGCTATACGTACGGCCGTGTACAAGCCTTTCTGATGCGAAGGTCGAGGTGAGCGTGCGGCCTAAGCGATGAAGGAAACATGTGGCTGCTGGCGCCGAGACAGTATCAAGCACGTGCCCTCATCTCTCGACGTAATTGCGCTCAGTTACCAAGGCAGATTTTAAAAATAGCACGAAAACTGCCGAAGAGGGTTTTTCTTTGTGTGTGTGTGTGACCCGCTATGGCGAGGAGCTCGGATGAACACGACATATACGGTTTGTCAAGGGCAGCGTCGGGATACTTTTACGGGGTGGTGGGGAGAGGGGGACTAATAAATGTGCCATATAGATTGTTATATGCGGAGTGGACGGCGTATTTTTTAGAGAAGTATACCTTCCATACACCGCTTGTCTGTCTGCAGGATGTACAGTGGGGATGGAAAGAAACGCGAACATGCGGCATCTACATTCTGTGCTGTTTCGCATTTATTTTCAAGCGGTTGTAGCCTTGGTGGTGATAAAAAGTCACTAGAGTCATCTGTGATACAATCAAGAACCATTCCAGCATCTTTTTATTGCCACCAAGGTCAGAGCGTGATGAAAACAGCGCGCCACGCTGTTCGCGTTTCTTTCCATCCCCCCTAAACCAGGACTTACGTCAAGAACATTGGTGTAGCCAAAGGGGGTTTGGGGGGTTCTTGATCCCCCCCCTTACTTCCCAAATTTTTACATTTTGTGTGCATATATGTGCAGACATGTGCTCGAACATACATAAAGGGTGATCGGACCCCCCCCCCCTCCATCGGAAATAGATTTCTGGCTACGCCCCTGCTCAAGACAATGGAACTGACTGAAAGCACAATAATACAGCTTACCGTAACTTTGAGCTGACTGAGAATTCCAATTTTGGTAATAGCTTTCGCAGATCGCTTTTTTTTCATGTCTGTTATTACAGTTTGTAGAGGGCACTAAATTTACGTATGAAACAGGAATGGCGTATAACATCAGTATCTAAGTGAATTCAGTATCAGAAGAAACACTCGGCATGTTCGCATTGCAACATCACTTTGGTCTTGGTGGGAAGGCGATTATTATTACTGCTAAACACCGAATAGGCCAGATTAAAGAAGCACCAAACCACGAATGGGAGCACGAGTGATACAGCGGACGGGCCAACTAGTCTCACTGAAATGTTCAGCACAAGTTAACACATTATACAGAAGTTAAGGAGGAGATGGAGGCTGGAAGACAAGAAAAATCCATGAACAGGGGTTGTGCAAGAGGCAGCGATTCGACGAGTCGTGTTCATAGGCGTGCGCAGGGTTCCCCATTAGGGGGGAGGGGCAAAAGTTCGTCGCAGCGCCCCCCCCACTCAACTAAGTCAATGTATGGGGTAGATTTTGCGCCCCCCCCCTCTCAGGTGATTAGGGGGGGCGGCCGCCCCCCCCTGCCCCCCCTGTGCGCACGCTTATGGTCGTGTTATCTTCTTCAAGACAGTTGCTGCCTCAAGGAAGGCAAGACCACTTGTCGTAACTCTGGCTTCACAGACACCCCTCTTCAAGGGCTTTTAACACATCGAAACCTAATGCACAATGAACTAGGAGTCGCGCGTGCTTCTTATGGAGTGGTTGTCCTAGCGCTCCTGCAATTGGAAGTCGAGACAATACTTACCGACATCGATAATGTGGCAGCTACTGCACTCCCTGTTTCGATATTTGAGCAAAATGTGGGAGGCTTCCACAGAAAGTCTTCTAACAAGTAACATGCTCTTCGGAGGCGCCGTGATGAACGTGACAATATTCTAGCACATACAGGGTGGCAAGTCAAGCTGCACTTGACATCAACATATGCACATGACTGAAGCCTGTCGTGGTCGAGAACAGAGCACACGAACGAGCAGACGGATAATGACAACTGTTTAATCACGTAAGGATTAAAGCACGCGGGCTCGCGCGGCTACATGTTAGCTCAACAGGCACGATCGCACACGTTCGTCCCAGGCAAGTTCTTCCCGACTGGTCTTCCGCTCGTCACGTGATGCGGTAATCATAGCGCCATCTCCTAGTGGCTGCACCCGCAACAAAGCTGACACTAAAAGCGCGGGAATGCGGTCTGGTGAAGCCTGCACGAATTTAGGTCCAAGTATTAGATAGTCGTAGTACTAGACAGGTAAAATTAATTGACGAGAGGAATGTGCAGCAGAAATTTTGTAACTCCGTGTATCGCATGCAAATCTAATCGAGCACGAAATAGACGGCGCAGAATGTCTCGGTCTACAATTACAAATAGTGGGCATCTCCAACGTAAGCAGCAGAAAATACATTTATATAGTAACGAAGGTTCGACTATGAAACGCTGCCTATCGTGTGAAAAACGGTAAATACAATTAACCCTACAATGCTACAGACAAAATAGGGCTCGCAGCGCTTTCGAAGTTCATCAACAGGTGTGAGGTAGCCGACATAAGAAAGTATAGTGTGGAAAGAATTGAACGTGCTCCAAGGAACAGACGAAGCCTAAAAACGGTGAAAACTGGGCATGGGCAAAAACCAGATGTACGCGCTTAGAGACAATTAATCCGTAATTATGTACAAATCGTGTACAGAAGTAGGAACACCAAGGCGCTCGTTTGCAGCCAGAGAGTGTTGGCACATGCGAAGTGACGGTTACAGCTCTTGGCAGTATGGAGCGACAATTCTCTAGGGTGCCCACTGTGCACACCCATGTGCTGCCTGTCTCATCCCCAATCGCTTACCCGCAAAAATAAAACATAAACAATAAATAAACAAAGCAACGGATACGGTCTCACCGTGAAGGTTCACGAAGTAGAAGACGTGGAAGACAGAGCTTAGATCTGGCACGGAGGCCGTAGTTGACGGTAGCTTCTCACGAATCGCGTTCCACTAAGACAGCGCTGAAGAAAGGGTGCGGAGTGCGAGTGCGGCGTTGTTTGCGTTCGCCTTTTTACAGCCGCGGGAGCCAGCAGGAAAACCGGAAAGTCGTGGAGAAACGCGCCGTGCCCTTTCATAATTTGCTCGGCCGCAGCCGACGCGTGCTTTCAAGTTGTCGGCTGCAAACGTACGTACGTGCTTGCACAAGGAAAACAAAACAAAATACCGCATCGAGAGAATGAAGTGGTGTATGCTTATTGTGGGAATGTGCACAGCTCAGCCGAGAATGAAGGCTGAGCTGTCCGAATTCGATTGCGCGAGGCCGAACTTGCTTGCATATGTGTAATGGCTGTACAAGCAAGACTGAGTTTGTACGTGGTGCGCATGCAAGCTGACAACGCAGAACTACGCGTACATTGTACTTACCACGCTGTAAGAAACGTGTTCGCTCAACAGTGCGGTGATGAAAACACGATGACGGCGAAAAACGAAAACTGTCCGAGCATTTTCGCTTCTAGTAGCGAGCCACTCGCGTAGTTTTCTGATAAGTTCTCTTGACAAGCGCTTCATGGCGTGTTAATGACGTTTAACATGTATTGACGCCATATTATACTGTGCAGAGATGAAAGAGACGGAGGCCTTTCATAAAGAGATGAATATGTTTGCTGGTGGGTCACGTCGCATAAAAATTTACCTTTGAAAGGAAACTAAACCGAAACAAATAATAAGCTTCGACTCATAAATTATTCTTCGAGCATCTTATTGTCATTAATGCCATGATTATAGCTTCATTGTTAAAAGAGAAAATGATGGTCAGAGTTTCATTTTTAAATCTCGCGCCAAAATTTCTGCACATGGAAGTCAACGTTACGTCAGGGATTTCAATGTCATTTTCCATGTTTTAGCCACACTGACAACAAAATTTCATGAAACTTGGTACGGTGGGTCGCTGGCCCACTGAGGCGACAATGTACTTCACTTTCGCCGATTAAGAACTATACACTGTAAAAGACGTCGTCAAAATCTGCGTCGTCACAACAAGTTGGTGCGAGAACACACAGGTGGCGTCACCACCTGCATTTTCTTTTTGACGCGCTTCCTCGTTTACCAGGCTTCATCTCGCGGCAAGAGTGGTGCTTCTGGTATAATGAAATAGTGACCTACTAACGCGACAAAAAATGGCTTTCTAGTTTGACGCGATAGCGTTATCAGGCCCCGTTCGCGTCGCCTGCTACGCTTCGCCTCTCGGTGGACAAACCGTGCTGTCAGGCCAGGAATGTCTCTGTACGCGTGACATTTGCCGTTGTAAACTATCCATGAGCGCCTACTGCAACTGCGGTTGCGACCCTACGCGCCTGTAACACGCGCACCTAGACGCACAGTTTGTTGATGTCAAGGCTGATGATGATAATGATGAATTACAGCTCATCCCTTTGTAGCGGGTTGGAAGCTTTCGATTAACCTCTCGTTATACGCAATAACTCGCGTGGCGTGAAGCCTAATTCGATTCCACGATTCTGCCACGCCATATGACATCTGTTAATGTGACCCCCTGTCCGAAATGGTTTCGTTTGGGTGCCGCCATGTTGGGCTGCCAATGTTGCCTCTTTGTATCTGCCGCAATTGAAAATAAATCTGGAGTCTCCCACCACACATCTTCGTAATGGTAACGCGGTGCCGGCACCTAAGTTCTTTAATTCATGTCTCGGAGTCTCTCACTTTCTGCACACACACACACACTTTGTGTGTGTGTGTGTGTGTGTGTGTGTGTGTGTGTGTGTGTGTGTGTGTGTGTGTGTGTGTGTGTGTGTGCGTGTGTGGAGAGTGAGAGAGTCCGAGACTTATGAATTAAAGAACTTAGGTGCCGGCACCGCGTTATCATTACGAAGATCTCTGGTGGGAGACTCCAGATTTATTTTCAGTTGCGGCAGATACAAAGAGGCAACATTGGCAGGCCAATATGGCAGCACCTAAACGAAACCATTTTGGACAGGGGGTCACATTAACAGATGTCATATGGCGTGGCAGAATCATGGATTCGAATTAGGCTTCACACCATGCGAGTTATTGCGTATAACGAGAGGTTAATCGAAAGCTTCCGAGAAATCTTTTTCGAGATTATTGGGGGCAAACGCTGGCTTCAATTTTACTGGCAAGGCGATGCGAGTGCTTCCACTCCAGAATTTTTTTAACCTCCTTGGGTCAAAGGCGGGCCTATTGCGGAGACAGTACAAAACTAGGTGAGGTGCAGCAGAGCTTTCGAAGGGGGGGGGGGGTGAGGATCAATACATCGACTAACTGGGAAGTAACAAAAAAAATCATGGTTGATCTGTCCGTCATAGGAATCCGTATAACACGAAAGTAAAACGTGTCCTCACAGCAGTTGTTGAATGTTTATTGTACACTGATATACGAGAGCTTGCACAATGCCTATTGGTGTTTGGCAGCTATAGCACCGTTTCATGTGGATGCACCCACGTTAACTAGTGTGGTACCTGCAGTAGTTAACATAGGTACCCTAGACACAGCACATGGTGGATCCTGCGCGAAGATGACGTCAACATGAGCATAAAAACACTGGTACTCGATATGCGCTCTTTGAAAGCGTCGTCATTTGAGGAGAGAAAAGGCAATTGGCGTGTGCTCCCCAGTAATAGGGTACCCTACACCTGTGCTCACGCATAGACTACCACTGATCGCTTCAGGGACACGAGAGGCAGAGTTCGTAGCTTGAGCCATGAATGCGCGAAGGCGGCGGAGAAACACCGTTGGTCCATTTGGAAGAAGCTGCCCTACGCTGGCGAGGAGGAGTCACACGCTGACGTGAAAGGCAAATCACGTAACTGCGTCGACACCGAATCGAATCACCGAGCACGAACCATTTCACCGACCCTAGAGTTTCCTATCGCAGCGAAAGCCTCCGCAGCGCTGAGACTACTGAAGCTCTCTCTGTCGACGCTCGTTACCGTCATGATGCATTACTTCGCTTTA
Organism: Rhipicephalus sanguineus; assembly: GCF_013339695.2. Taxonomy (NCBI): domain Eukaryota; kingdom Metazoa; phylum Arthropoda; class Arachnida; order Ixodida; family Ixodidae; genus Rhipicephalus; species Rhipicephalus sanguineus. Next base: position 87,145,994 of record NC_051186.1, read on the forward strand.
CCGCTTCCAGATGGCGACAACACCCACCAATCAAGAGCACTGTGAGAGAAAAGCACGAGAGAAGAAAGGCGCGTTTGTGAAGCCTCCTTGCATGAGGCCTGACACAAAGTGTTGTCGTTACTTTCTTGGTTTTTGTTGTTTGATGTACATGTCCGAGAACAGGCAACAAAGAAAAAAAAAGACTGTACAGCAGTGGGTACATCCATTGGTCGAGCGCCCGGCAGCTATACTTGCGGACCGAGAGGTCGTGGGTTCGACTCCGGTCAAGGGAATTTTTTTTATATCCGATCGTGTGCATTTCACGGACGTCATTCCCATGACGCAAATAAGTCACTGAAGTCTTGGTGAGCACTGGCATAAAACACTTTCATGTTAAAAGACTGCTTTCGCCTTCGAGTAGTCTTAGGCGGACGCATAAGGGATCCTGCGAGTTTTTATCATATACGCAGGGGTGCAACAGCCGAAACAGGATTTGGAGCAATTTTTGGAGCAGCAAACTGTTGCTTTTGGAGCACAAAAACTAATTCGGCAGATCTCACGTACCGTGGGAGTCGATGTTATGCGAAGCATGCGCCGCTTAGGTGACTGTGGCGTAACTTTTTTACTGAGCGATACGTTACAAAATGACGCTAAAGATATATGTTGAAGAGCCGCATATGAGTTATATAACCAGTTGTTGATGGTTGGGTAACGCTGCCAATGGCACCGTGGGTATTACCAATACCAGAAGCGGTAAGCTGATATGTAGTGCTTATACGGGTCCCGAGAACGCACGCACGTTTCACGAACCCGTGTGCATGTGTGCAAGAAGTTCTTGACAGTTCTTGAACAAGGGCATCATCACCGTTATCAGTGAGCACCAGCACCTGGTCATGACTTGTTATAGGATCCGGTCGTGATCGCGGTGACGAGGGGTCCATGTGTAGTGAAGTATGTGGTATGGTAGAACTGCTGGAATTCGCGGATGCCTCGGTCATTTCGTCGACAAATTGTCTGTGGAAAGAGCCCGCGACATGTCGGAACCTGAAGCCACCCTTCGCGTTGGTGAGGTATAGCCCGTCGAGGCTGGTAGGGCTGGAGAGTGCTACGTAGACCAACATCAGTGGATGGTGTTTGTCGTATTTGTAGACTACCTGGGCGTATGCGGCGTACGGAGCCTAGTCTACAAAGCGGCTGTCAATCAATCTGGCATCATCCTCGGTCAGCATGAGGTCATCGCCCAGCCTCGTAAGAAACGAAGAGGACACTGCTTCGTTCTGGTGGACGAAGTGAACTTTACGGTGCGGTGATGTGGATATCATACGTAACTTTCGTTAATGTATTCCTCCGGGGTCGATCAATGCTTCAATATAGCTTGCTGACTCATAGGAATACAAACGTAATGTTTATTAGACTGCTATAAAAGCAGAGCCAACACTGGAACTACAGATGTTAATCTGATATGTCGCCTGTATCGTAGGAGTACACATAGTACGAGTATCATGTAGTGTTTATTGCTTTCTTGTAAAATTAGATAACCAGCACCACAACCAAAATTGCACGTTGCACCGATATTACGCCTGCGTAGGCTGTTTTTCAAAACCAGTTTATAGACCTGGCTTGGCTCAGTGGTAGAATACCTGATTGCCACGCAGCAATGCTTGGGTTCGAGTCCTGCTGGGATCCTAATTTACATTCTTTCCTATTCGTTGAGTCAACACTGCCGATGTTGGTTTTCCTTAACGCTCTAGCGTTTAAGTTACCAATGTCTGTTCTCGCCATTCCTGGGTAGATATAAACTGTCAATCATCTGTGGCGCATACCCGTACACCGCGGCCCGGGGTAAACGGGTATGTGCCATACGTATCTAGTGGAAAGGGTTTGACGACGTACGCGACAGGATTTTAACGTTATTCATGTCATGACCCGGCAGTCACATTCGTCAAATCCTCTTACCCTCCCATGCAAAGTTTGGTCTACACCAAGTTAAGGAAGTGATCATGAGAGCACCCAGACGTAGGCGGCTAGATAGATAGATAGATAGATAGATAGATATATAGATACGTAGATAGAAACACTCAAAGTGCGAGAGGTTCGCTAAGAAATGCTTCGCATTTAAAACTAAATTTTGCAGCAGGTTATAAAATAAAACCGAAAATTGTAGCACGAAATCCCAAATTTGGTGCAGTATAACAAAGAAGGCTTACTTTTAAAAAAGAAAAATATCGGCAGCTCCCACGTACCGGGGGAGTCGATGTGATGCGAAGCATGCGGTGGGAAGGTGACTGTGGTGTAATTTTTTTTTTACTGAGCGAAACGTTGCAAAAAGACGCTGAAGATTTGTATAAATTTTATCCGCATACATATATGTTGAAGGGCCGCATATGTGTTATATAACCAGTTGTTTACAGTTGGGTAACGCTGACAACGGCAGCGTGGGTATTATACCAACACCAGAAGCCGTAAGCTGGTATGCAGTGCTTATACTTGTCCCTTGTGATAGAGAACGCACGCACGTTTCACGAACCCGTGTGCATGTGTGGAAGACGTTCCTGGCAGTTCTTGAACAAGGTCATCATCCCCGCGATCAGTGAGCGCCAGCAGCTCGTCATGACTAGTTATCGGATCAGGTCGTTATCGCGGTGACGAGGGGTCACTGTGTAGTGAAGTATGAGGTATAGTACAGCCGTTGGAAATCGCGGATACCTCTGTCATTTCGTCGACAAATTGTCTATAGATAGAGCCGGCGACATGTTGGAATCTGAAGTCACCCTTCGCATTGGTGAGGTATGGGCCGTCGAGGCTGGTAGGCCTGGATAGGTCTACGTAGACCAACATCAGTGGATGGCGCTTGTCGTATTCGTAAACTACCTGGGCGTATGTGGCCTACGTAGCCTAGTCTACAAGGCGGTTGTCAATCAATCTGACACCATCCTCGGTCAGCATGAGGCCATTGCCCAGCCTCGTAAGAAATGAAGAGGACACTGCGTCGTTCTGGCGGACTAAGTGCATTTTACGGTGCGATGATGTAAATATCATACGTAACGTTCGTTAATGTATTTCTCCGGAGTCGAGCAATGCTTCAATATAGCTCGCTGAATCATAGGGATACAAATGTAATGTTTATTAAACTGCTATAAAAGCGGAGCTAACATTGGAACCACAGCCGTTAATGTGATATGACGTCTGTATCGTAGGAGTATACGCATCGTAGGAGTATCATGTATAGTGTTTATTGCTTTTTTGTAAATTTTGATAGCAAGCACCACAACCACAACTGACGTTACACTACCATTGCGCCTGCAGAGGCTGTTTTTCCAAACCAGTTTATAGACCAGGTGTGGCTCTGTGGTAGAATACCTGATTGCCACGCAAAATGCTTGGGTTCGATTCCTGCTGGATCCTACTTATCATTCATTCCATTCGTCGGGTCAACGCTGCCGATGTCAGGTTTTTCTGAACGCTTTCGCATTTAATGTCTGTTCTCGCCGTTCCTGGGTGGATATAAACTGTCAATCACCTGTGGCGCATACCCGTACCCCGCGGTCCGTGGTAAACGGGTATGTGCCACACGTGTCTGGAGGAAAAGGGTTTGACGACGTACGCGACAGGATTTTCACTTTATTCGTGTCATGACCCGACAGTCGTATTCGTGAAATCATGTTACCCTCCCATGCAAATTTTGGTCGGCACCAAGTTCACGAAGATTTGCGACAAACCTTTGTAGTGAGCTTAGATATAAGTTCACGCTCCCTTGCTACTCCAGTCATCTCACTTTTGAACAACAGTCTGCATACGAGCTTATTACAATATGTATAAATACAGGCAGCTCTGTTCTCCACACATCGTTTTCCTCCTGTAAACACTGGTCCCACGAGACTTGCGTGTTTTTTCATGGCCGATCTTGTACTTTCACTTGTGAGATAATAAAAATATTGTCTGCTGTACTTGTGCCTCCCGCATCATTACCTGCCGGCAGCCGCTCGTTCTCCTCCCCCGAATATGTACCAGAAAGAGAGTGCGTGTTCGGGGGAAGGGAACAAGAAAACTAGGAGCATGGGAAAGGGAAACAAGTTGAGTAAGGATACGGGGCATGAAAAAAAGAATGGGCATTACAATCTGGATTGCAGAAGGTTTCTGTCCCTACTTTTCAAGGCTTGCAGTCGTCGTTGAAATCTCCTTAGAAGAACGGATTTTCGGGACCTTTTAAAAGCAGGATTGTAGAACCTCTTCAAATGTTATACTGGCCGGACATTATAGCAGAGAAATACGACCGATACAGTCAGATGAACGGATTTGAGCACCCGTCGGAAGACGTTCGTTTCGGATTGGCCAATCCGCTCTGTTTTATATCGCTTTTGTGCTAGCTGGGAAAGCAAAGCATAGCTATGTACAGTATAGTCTAGCAAGGGATGGGAAACGGAAGTGAGGGTGAGGAGAAGGAGGTTAAGGAGGAGGCGAAAGGGTAGAGCATAGCATACGCTTGTGTAGTATAGTACAGCAAGGGGTGGGAAAGGAATGTGAGAGCGAGGAGGAGGAAAAAGAGGACGGCAGCACCACCAGCACCGTCGCCTCCTTAGTCTTCGCCCTACTAGTGCGTATCCGCCTCAATTGTTTTTTTACGACTTGTCATATTCAACAAAAGCCTGGCATAACGTGTTAATAGACGAAGACACAGCAGAGTGAAAATGAAAAGACATCGCATCTAGATTAACCATATTAAGACGCCGTGGCTTAGCAGCGTCAGAAATTAGTTGCAATAGAATGTTCGCGTGCAGGATTCATGGAATGAACACGCCTATGTGCAGGTGTCTCCGGCACAGTCTGTGATAATGCGCGATGAGGGTTCTTATATGTTCATCAGGGCTCTTCAGTGGTAGTTTCTGGTGGCTCGGGCCACGTAAAGTTCTTGACAAGGTGATGTCGAGGGCGGCATTTGAATGCCTTCCGGAAGAGTGGCACAGCCGGTAGGCCAACGTTGCAGGCGGCCATCTGGAGGAAAATAAGAAAGTTGTACATGAGTTCTAGAGGGGCTATATTGAAGAAGACATGCAGTAAAACTTATATCCAAATGTAGGTCTTTATGTAAGGCACACGTGAGATACGTCTCCATCTGATACCGAAAACGATACTGCGGGCTACTAGGAAGCTGTACTGCCACGTATGAGATGCAAGCCTTTACGACGTACCGTGAAACACTGTATCGCTATAATAAACATCCACAGAACGTGTGTACATGTATAAAACACTTCTATAAAAGCGATATAACTAGCACCATTAAGCATGACCTTACTTGAAGCGTTTACAGGAGAAACATCTGAGTTTGTTATCCCGAAACAGGGCTAGAAACATTCCGAAACAACACGATAGTGATGTGATACACAAGTACACACTAGGAATGCGCTGGGGTTCAGAAGTAGTGAAAGTGGGGCGAGTTGGTATACTGATTCATACTTAAAATTCCAAGCAGCGCAATAAAATGCTCACAAAGGTACAAAAAACACACTGAACGAGCGATACACTACGACCTGAACTTCGTTGAAGCATCACGCAGAAGATTTATGCAAGGGAATATTAATAATTGTTGGGTTTCTTTACCGTGCACCTAAATCTTATGTAAGCATGGGTGGGGGGAAGCATTTGGGGGACTTCTGAGCTTGAATCAAGTGTATTTTCGAACATGTTATCTACTGAAACTAATTTAGCGTGGCCACTCGCTGCAGTGGTTGTGCTGCTACAATTGACCTCTCGTTGATGTGAAATCCGCGCTGTCGCCATTCCGATCGGTGCCAAATGCAAGAAATATCTAAAGACTTTTAACGATCTGTGCATTCCTAAGTCAAGTCACTGCGAAAGCATCAGCGCCGACCGCACACAGGACACAAGGGAAGCTTCGGATTTCGAAATAACACAAATCGCCAGATATTTCGAGACCTACGAGCGTCCACAAAATAAGACGTTGCTGCAAGGACGTTTCCCGAAGGCGGCCATGTTCAGCGCACCCCTTTTGCCCGCACCGCTCGGCCGTCATTCGCCGAGCACCACCAAGGTTGCGTGGAGCACAGTTCGTATTGCTACAGAAAAGCCACCCTACGTGTTTTGTGCTGTTCACTACAAATATTACATTCGTGCATGCCATTGGTGCCTTGCCTATACCACGTCACCTATGAATTATGATATATGATTGATGTCACGCGAGTTATTTGTCACGTCATTCGTGTCATTTCATGTCATCAGCTGTCTTGAGCGTAGCCACTGCGCGAACGAGAGATGCATTATATCGGATCGTAATATGGCGGAACACTGCGAAACGAGTCCCGTCGGGAAGCAATATACATTAACTTTACGCCAAACTGTTGCATTGGGTTCTCTGACTATTAAAACGCCGAGTGTTGAGATGTGTCATTGCGCATTTGCCTCTTTTCGTGCTAGCATGCCTTCCGTAGTCCCACGTGTGGCCGACTAGCTTTTGGAGCTGCAATGAATGAATAGTTCGGAGCCCTTACACTACTGTGAAGATTGTAACCAGTGAAGCTGTGATTCTGGTGGCTCTGGTATGGTGAATATTGCTGTAGTGAATTTATGCATTAACATTATTGACTGTAATGAGTGAATAAAGAGACGTACACTCAAAGATCCCGGTGTTTCTCTTGCGCATGACGCATATTATCTCATCGACGGCAGCCAAAGGCAGTCTCAAAATGAAATCCCGTAGAACATAAAAAACTCCGTTTTTTCGAAAGTACCAAAATGGCACGACGCTCTTTTTTATGCAAGTGGTATTGTCTTTGAGGCAAAATGGTTCACGTCATCCTGCTATGTCGGGCAAATCATATACTTTTATGTTTACTTTTCGGCATGTCCATTTTTTCAATGCAAGAATGCTGGATTAGTCGAGTCAGTCAGTTCGCCGAAAATTTTTATTCTCTGCGTCTTTTGTCCGTGGACGCATTCTACCAGAACCTGTCCATATATGGCTTCGCTGTAAAAAGTCAGCGCTGGAACAGCGTTGCGAATTCCGGTCGGCGAAGTGTGCAGCGTACTATATGTTATGGGTATAGCGAACTGGAGTGTTCTGGTTCACCATAGTTCTGAGGTTTTGCGTGCCAATACCAACGTGATCATGGTACATGGAGCGCAGCTGTGGTGTGCACGGCATTATCTCCGACCACCTATGGGTTTCATTAACGTGCACCTAAATCCCTACAGCACAGAGCAGCAGATTGAGCTGCAGTCGCCCACTCGTTTAAGTAAGCATCTCACGATGGAGGAAGACGCAAAGTTGGGAGGAATACAGACAAAATATGTGTTGAAACAATTCGGCAGATCCCACACCTTGTGGGAATCGGTTTCACGCGAAGCAGTGAGCGAGTAGTTCTATGTTGCATTTTTTTTGCTTTGAGTCGAGCCTTACGAGGTGGATCGAAGTATTTTTGTAAGAGTAGTAGTTGTGTGCACATGGGGGGCTTACCAGGCACGTCGACGACTCTGACGTTTAAAGGGTTACTTATGGTCTGACGTAACGTCAGCACTAACGTTAGATAATATACGTCAGTATTATTGAAAAGAAGTGCACTTTATGACGCCATGATGTGACTATCATAGGTAAGTTTTGTTCGCGTATTCATCCGCGGTCGAGCGACCCTTGAGTATAGCTTGCTGAATCACAGGAATACAAATGTAATGTTTATTAGACTGCTATAAAAGCGGAGCGAACACTGGAACCACAGACGTTAAACTGACATGACGCCTGCATCGTACGAGTACATATGTAGCGCTTATTGCATTGTTATAAAATCAGATAGCCAGCACCGCAACCACAATCGGCGTTGCACCGACATTACGTTTGCATAGGGTGTTTTTCCAAAGCAGTTTCCATACCTGGCGTGGCTCTGTGGTAGATTACCTGACTGCCACGCAGAATGCTTGGGTTTGATTCCTGCTGGGATCCTGATTTATATTCTTTGTATTCGTCGGGTCACTGCTGCAGCTGTCCGTTTTTGCCGATGTCTGTTGTCGCCTTTCTTTGGTGGATATAAGCTATCACCTGTGGCGCATACCCGTATACGACGGCCAGTGCTAAACGGGTATGTGCCACACGTGTCTGGAGGAAAGGGTTTGACGACGTACGCGACAGGATTTTGACGTTTTCCATGTCATGACCAGGCACTCATATTCGTCAAGTCCTCTTACCCTCCCATGCTAATTTTGGTCTACACCAAGTTAAGGAGGCGATCACGAGAGCACCCAGACGTAGGCGGCTAGATAGACAGATACGTAGATAGAAACGCTCAAAGTACAAAAGGTTCGCTAAGAAATGTTTCGCATTTAAAACGAAATTGAGGAAGAGGATAGGGTATACATAGAATATAAACTAGAACCAACATTTACAGAAGACAAAATAAATAATCATGACGACCTTTGCAGCTGCTAAGTTCAGTGGTACCTGAAAACATACCTGCTGAAATAGTTAAGGAACTTGTCACAGAATCACGAAAAATAATCACTGAACTATGTCAATAAATCTGAAAGACGGCAGAATGATCAAGGTAGTTGAAGCAATGTGTCATTATCGCGCTCCCTAAGAAAGGAGAGCAGAAAGAATGTTCGAACTATAGAATTGTTGCCTTGCATTATTGCATCACAACAGCGAAATGCGGCTCAAGTGTAATGCATAAATGGCTACTACAACCAAACATACCAAGACAACAAACGCGTTCAAAGACCGTAGGTACCGGTGCCATATTAGATTCGGGGGATGGCTGATAGAAACTTGTAACAAAACAAAAAAAAAACCTTTACCCACTACAGCAACGCTATCGATTCACTTAATCACTTCCAAATATGTATACTATATATAAGAAAAAAAATCAAAATTCCCAAAGACCTCATAATATTACAAAAACTGTATACTGCTGAAGAGGCCCGTTAAGACGAATGTCCAATTTAGATTGGTATGGATTTCAAAAAGGGTTTAGGCAATTTTGTATTCTTGCTCGATGTTCCTTTAACTTCCATCGATTACTTCATTGATTCATAAAATTTCGAGAAACAAATTAGTTGACTGTTCTGCTCATGCCGTTTCTTCCTTCATCCTCGCCCTCTTTTACGTCCGTTATGGATATTTACCAACTCGTTTAACTGTCAATTCTATAAATGATTTACATTTGTAGGTATTGTAGTATATCTTCAAAAATTACACATGATGATCGAATAAAGTAAGTCATGGAAAAAATCGTAGGCAGCCTTGAACTAGTGCTGCAAGGCTGGTCTAACAGCGGAGCTTGTGGCCGACCTAAATTGATTATTAACAAGGTCTTCATTAGAATGGTATTTATTATCAAGGTCTCAATTGCCATCCTAATTAGGATGCCGTTAATCAGTATAGTATTAGGAATATCATAATTAGCAAGATCTTAGATAAGATGGTCTTGATTAGCGTTGTCTTAATATGGTTTAAATTACCATGATTCTGATTAGCATGACCCTAACTATCATGACGCTCATTAGCAAAGTATTAATTAGCATGATCTTAATTAGCACGGTACACTCTCTGCTATCGTGCCTGGATAGCCGAGTGCCTGAACTAAACTAACCTGGCCCGAGTCTAGCAAGGCTGGGCAGTTTCTCACCTACGACGGACGGACTAACAAAGCTTAACAGCTCGGTTGTAAAAACCAGCCGTAAGCGGCCTTATTGCTTCGCCAGCGGTCAAGTGCGGCACTCACTTTCCGGAGACGCTCGCGGTCCTCAGTGCCGCACTGTGCGTAGCACACGAGGTAGAAGAAGATGCGGTCCTTTTCCAAGGAAGCGTCTGGTCTTTCACCTGGTGATGCTTGGAGCCATTCGGGCATCCTGGGTATGTAGCTGGCAACGTGCGCCGCGTAGCTCAAGTCGTACACATCGCGGATTTCGTGGGCGCTGGCGTTCGGCAGAACGGCGCGGGCGATCAGCTCGAGACGACGCACGTCTGCCAGCAACCTACCCGCGCCTCGCCCAAGCTCCTCCCGTGAGTAGAGCTGCGTGTGAACAAAAACAAAAAAACTCAGCACCACTAACGTGAAATCTAGGGAGGTGCGAAAGCACCGACGTCAATAGCGATGAGCGTCCTCTCATTGCTACAGACAGCGTTGCAGGACTGCGTCCCTCGCCCATCGCAGACAGCGTCCATCGCAGAAACAGAGCTCTTCCAGAGCCAACGCGCCGTCTTATTTGCCACTCGGAGAAGCGCACGTCGCTTTGTGTCTCGCGGGCACGCGCGCTTTCTCGCGAGCTTTTCCTGAGCGAACGCGCCGTTTTATTTTCCACGCTTTACCATGACGGTGACGACAGTAGACACCTTGATGGGCTACGACGACAGGAGACGCCGACAGCCCGAGTGCATAAGGTTCTTCCCACCTAAAACATTTTAAGCGAGGTTCATGTTCCATTTAAGCGTCTTTAATTGTGATAGCCCCTAGCGTTTGGTGAGCTTTTCGGCTCGCTTGATTAGACATTATGTCAACATTTGGTCGTCTACTTCCATATCAGTGTACACACGCAATCCACTAGGACCGGCTTGTTCACCATCGTCCACCTCACTGAATCAAGTGATGAGTGAAAGAAGACTGTTTTGTAGTGGCTATGTGCCATCGTGAAGGCACGGACCCACAAGCAAGCAGTCGGCTGTTTCGATGAACTCATTCAGTTAATTTTCATTGATTATCCTGATAGTTATTTGACGCTTATATTTATTAAACTTATGCTCGGATATTTTGTGTATCCTATACGACTATTTACTTCAAACATTGCCTCAACTGTATACAAGTTTTGATTTGTTATTACGGTTTCACAACATTCGAGCCAACGCTCATCTTCCGATTAGCTCAGGACGAGTTCCGGTGTGCTCCTTGAGAAACACTGTCGCTAGGTGCGAGCGCTGTATAAGCTCAGGCTCAAGATAGTGGAAATTTGGGATTGTTTCATGGTCTTCAGATTGTACAGCGAAGAGTGAACAATCACAGAACGAAGAGCAAGACGGCACGAAAAGCGGTATCGAAGCCAGCTTCAAATCGCGCACGAGTCCTTAATTCACGAAGACTTCGTATAGCGTGTTTTTGTTTTTATTGCGATAGCAATTATATGGACAGTCTCGATAGGTTTTTGCAGTCGCCGTTGCCGTCGCCGTCATGTCCAACCCGTATGAAGTCCAAATTGATAAGATCCCCCCGCGCATCGTATGTTCAATCGCGGGTAAAAGCGCGCGGGCGGGGGCGACGAACGCGGCCGAAGCAGGCATCAAACGAGCCGGCCCATTTCCGTCGCTCGGAGGGTGTATGCGATAACATGAATCCGCTCGGGTGGCCTGCTGTCGAAGCAGACAGGAAACTCCCCGGCCGTCTTTAACGATCTTGAAAAGACGCGAGGGGGGGGGGGGGTCGCGCGAGCAGCCACATGGAACTTTGAATCTAACCCCCGTATTCAGAAACGCTCCTTGACTTGAACTTGACTTGCCACCGCCTCAAAGGAGCGCGTTTGAAACGCGTTTCTGCTGCCTTGTCACCGCCTAAAGGCAGCGCGTTCCAAACGCGTTGAAGGCGGTGGCAAGTCAAGTTCAAATCAATGAGCGTTCCTGAATAAGGGGGTACGGGCGCGGTCACGATCGCTGGCGCGCGCGGTATCTCGACAGCCGTCACAGCGGGCCGCTCGTATACCCTTCGACGTGCTGCGCTCTCAACGCGTAGTGACTATGCGGAAAGCATCTCTACTGGGAGCGCAGTAGCGTAGGCAGAAATTTTTCCCCGGGGGGGGGGGGGGGGGCACCTTCTTGATCCGGCATTGGGTCCGGGCAGATTAGTGGGGTCGAGTGTCATTTTGTCCCCTGTATTCAATTAGGAAAAACAATTTCGGGAGGGGGGGGGGGGCACGGGCCCGCTGTGCCCCCTCTGGATACGCCCCTGAGGGAGCGGCCGTATTCTCTTACACCAGCGTTTTGTAGTTGCGCGAGATCGGATACAAAATAGTAAGCTGTCAGGCTCACTTCGTATAACACTACAATTTGTTGTTATCGCATTCATTGCTTCGCCCTTGCGCGGAAACTGTGAATTTTTTTTTTGTCGCAGGAGTCGAGGTTTTCGTCAACTTTTCAGTGTTTCATAAACACATCCAACCATGATAAAACCTAAAAGGCAGTCATCTGGCGCATTGCGACACTTTCGAATACATCATTCTCACCGTAGGCAGTCGACGTGCGGAATGCGTAGCTAAAGAACATTGTCGAGTCAGATTCATCTTGTGGATGTCTTTGCTGTTAGACGTGCTTTGGTCGCGCATCAGCGTGACATATAGATGGGTTTCACAGGGCATTGTTCCCAATATAACGATTGCTTGGATGATGGAAAGCGTATTGTTATGCTACTTTAGGTTTCACTTATATTCACACATTCAGGCCTACACTGTAAAAAAAAAAAAGAGCCAAAAGAGGGTCACGGTCGCGTGACTCTCTTCGGGTGTTCTTTTGACCCCTTTTGGAAGGTAGATGAAGAGAAAGAGAGTTAGCATTCCCAGCTGGAGTCACGGGACTCTCCTGAAGCGCGTTTCGATTGGCTTCCGTGATGAAGGCGACGTCGTGTACGCCATACGTATCGCGCGTTTGCCGTTCGACGCCGTTCTGGCACGTCTCGCCTCGCTCGCCGACGGAGACAGCCGGGCTGGCGCCGCGCGTCAGTCCTCTTTCTCACGTCTGCTCGGTCTTTTGGAATGCGTCGCGTTGGTTGCGCGGGTTGCGCCAGTTGCCTGTCGTTCAGTTTTGTGTTCGAACAAAAATGTGCATCTTCGGTGGCGTTGACGCCAGGCTCCGTGCTCGAAGTCACGCTTGGAGGGCGGAATATTCAAGGAGCTGCGGACACGGACAACGTGCGCCCGTGAACGGTGAGTGTACTGCTTTCGTAGGTACTAATTATACAGCTTTAGACGGCCGTCTGCAGCAGCTCTGCGGAGGTTATCTCCCAGCCAGTTTCAACAGCAGCCTGCGTCCGCGGTGCTGTTGCGGATGCCCAACTAAAGCTGTCAGTTAACGGGTTGACACCGTTATGCGCGTTGCTGTACAAGCTCCCATAAAGTGAGCACTGCAAACAATTATCAAGGATCATTTTTTGCTGATCGCACATTGTGTCTGCACTGCTTAAGGTGCAAGATGTCGTTTTTAGATGCGCTTTAGTCTACTTCCTAACATTTCCATCAACCTTGAATGTGCAGCGTACTTCCGCGCGCGGGAACGTGAAAAGAAGCCCGTCTACAGAACGCTTAGACGCACTAAATATTATGGTTTTTCTTGGCTTAAAGATGGTAGCTTGAGGTGCAGATATAGTAGGATGCTTTTAGCACGTACGCGTTAGTCACTTAAGCTGGACACGCCTCGCCGGTAAGGTGAAAAAGCTAGACTTTCGACGGCGCGCGTTGTTGCGGCCCCCACCGTGCACTCTTTTCCTTCGTTTCTGTTTGCTGTTTTCGTGGTTTGCCAACATCTGCGATGACGCTTTAACAGAATCAAGTGAGTGTACGTGATTGTGGGAGTTATGTGCGCTAATTCTAGCATATTACATGTCTGATCTCAAGGTAGACGGCGTCCGCGCGCGCTGGGTGTCGTTCGGGCGCTCGTACTCGAATGTGTTTGCTGAGTATTTAAGGATGGGTTACGTTTGTAAAACATGCGGTCAGTAACCGCTCACGGCGTGCCCCTGACTGCCGGAGGATGTGCTTCGGTGCTGGAATATGCTGGCGCAAAGCCGTGCTTATTCTGAAACCAAATTTTGAAGCGATTTCTCAGAAAAGAAATGCTTTCATTCGTGCATAGCCAGTACCTATTGCGAAACGATGTTCCCGCTGCCTTTTACGTGAAAATTTGTTTTCGATGGGAAATTATTTCGAACGAAACACTCGTGTCAGATGTGTGTGCAGTAACGGTGTGTTGAACAAATGGTTGTTTTAAATACAAATAAGCAGTGTGTATGTTTTGGTTATTCCCAGAATCCCGGATCACTTCTTCCGCCTCTTCACTCCAGTTGACAGCCACACTCGGGGAAACGAAGGTGTCGCTTGGTCTGGCGCCTCACCGCTCGTGATGGGAAAATCAACAGCGGCGTTCGCCCTGTCAGCCGAACGAAGCAGTCGGTCTTATACATTTCCTTTGGTTGGACAAGACGACGTAGGAAAAGAGGTGAGTGGCACCCACGCAAAGGAGCTTAAACCAATTTCGTTTCTTGTTTAAAAGAGGCTCACATGACCTTGTGCTGCAAATTTGACGCCAAATGACGTGTTACAAAAGCTACTATTTGCAAGTTGTGTTTTACACGATAACGAAAAAAAAATCTTGGTTCCTTACCATGCCTGTTTGCATTTGTCGTTTGCTATGAGCCTTCATTATGTCCGTGTGAACTACTTATTGTGTAGATTTTGCAAACTTTTACTGCAATTTCATTTTCTCATCATAATTAAAGGTGTGCGAATATTCGAAAGTTTCGAATATTCGTCGAATATTACATTCGAAATATTCGCATTCGATTCGGAAATCGTGTATTCGAAAAGTTTCGAATATTCGATAACTTCGAATATTCGAAAAATTCGAATATGCGATTCGATTATCATGCATAAAATAACTCGTCTTCCACATTTCTGCTGCGTTCTTATCGCTAATAACGTTGCCGAGAGGAGCGATAAACATCGTAAGTACACGGAGGCACGATATCTGCCTGCGACGAGCGCCCCAATACGTATGATATATTGCTGGTGCATCTCCGACGTGCAGCGCTGTTGGCGATCATGTAACCGTACATTTTCAATATTATGCGACCGTAACGTGCCGCACTACCACTAGTTCACTATGCGGAACCACTTCTGAAGAAAGACAGTGACCCACGGGACTGGTGGCGGACTGTAGGCACCTTCAGATACCCCAGTCTGGCAAAGCTTTGCCCCCATGTAACTCCATATACCAGCCATTTCTGTTCCAAGTGAGCGTGACTTTTCAGTGGCAGGGGAAGGGGAGTTGTCTCTGTTCCAAGGGAGCGCCTGCTGCCTGATCGTGTGGAGCAACTCATATTTCTTCATGATAACATGTAGTCGTTACTTTCATTGTGCCGTGATATTTGCTTGTGTTGTGATGTGCATTGTGCTAGCCTGGACATTGTGTTCTGGAGATAGCAGTGTATGTTGTGTTACCAGTCAGGCTGTTAATGTTTTTTTTTAAATAGCTACATGTTAAATAAACTATTGTTACTGTGGAGGCATTTTTCCTTCGATTCGATTCGATTCGATATTCGAAGGTGGATATTCGTATTCGATTCGTATTCGACAAATTTGATATTTGCACACCCCTAACCATAATATCACCTTCTGCTTCTCAGATACCGTTTTTACGGTGCTCACGCTGAACAGGAGCGACAGCATAGCAAGTCACAAGTCTGATGCCTCCAGCCGTCACCACTTTTTGATTTATTCTTAACCATAAGTAATAAAGATTGAAACGTGATGCCGATCTCTGCAGTTTATTTTTGCACCATATGACACTATGCACATTAGTCACACATTTTAGTTGGCTATACTCATACAAGCATGTAAATGAGGAATACCTAAACTTCTTAATTGGAAACCAGAGACCATCATTTCGCGCTTTCTATATTACTTTGCTGCGAAAGGTGGGTTGTTTTGACGAGTTTTATTAAAATAATGCTAAAATTGAACTATTCTTTTTTTTCTCAGTCGCTGGGTAGAACGGCAAGTGTTATTGGACTTGCTTGAAAGGAATACTTCATTATTTTCAACAGTAGTCGCGCAAAAGTAGAGCAAGGGTCAAATGAGTAGCTGAAAATAGTTGCGGAGTCGCTTGACGCTTCGGTGTGGGTCACTTGACCCCCGTAGGAATGTTACCGGCAAGAGTCGTGTGACTCCCTATAAGTTGTAACGTGATCCTTCGGATAACAGTCCTGCCACTCTGCCTAGAGGGTCAGGGAACTCTCCTAGAGCGCGCCGACACTGACCCACCAAGAGAGTCACCGTGACTCTTTAAAGAGCGCCTTATACGTGGCAAGTCAGAACTCTCAGAAAAGAGTCAGGTATACGCTTTTTTTCTTAGAGTGTAGTAGCAGGGCTATCGATAGATTAAACATGTGAACACTAGCGCTGTCTAAGAAAAGCTAATATAAAGAGACGAAGACATGAAAGCATATAAATTATGTTGATTAACACGCGAAAATAATAATACAGTGTTATGGTATACAATTTACTCGAAAATTTATGTATAGATAATGAGCTAATGTGGCCTTGAATGTTCAACAATTAAATGGTCCGGAGAAAGAAAACCTTAAAAAAAGAAATGTCTCAGAATCAAAGAGCATATTATTAAGCTACCTCAAAGCTTGCTAAGTGTATAGCATAACATAAACAGGAAGAATGAGTTGCAATGACATATTATGTACATACATGCTTTACGAGTGAAAGAATGACCCAATGAATGGGGAAAAAAACAAAAAAAAAACGAATGACTCAGTCCTGTTGAAAGCAAACACTGTTTATGCACTACTTAAATGAAAGTTAATGCACAGCGAATGATGACGTTCGTAGCGCCAGCAATGATCCAAACCCTCAGAAGTCGTTCACTGAAACGCCAGTTACTGAGCCGGCAGACCACGTGATGTCGATTTCACCAAAGTGGCGTAAGCGCTCATTTCAAGTGCAGCGGCGAAGTTACGACACATTGTGTTCGAAATCACGTGACGCGAGGCGTTCGCTGAAACGCCATTTCCTGAGCGGGCACGACACTTGATCTCGCTTTGACGAATGAGGTGCAAGCGCGCATTTCAAATATAGCGGCGGAATTACGACACCACGTGATCTTGCTAGCCAATCACAGGCACTCGCGGGCCTACAGCTGCGCTGTACCCACGGTTTTCAAGGCGTGGAACTGGCTAGAATATTTTTTTTCATGATCGGCTTGATTCTCTTTATGTCGACAATTTTATGCGGCTTCCAAACGGTAGCACCATACCGAAGCATTCGTATTACGAGGCTTCACTTTACGCACCTTTGTATGTCAGAGCTTTTATTTACGCAAAACGATTTTTCTCATATTAGTAAAGTACTCTTTCACGATACCAAAAACACCACGCTTGCGGCCAGAAGACGTTTAGTAAGCGAGGAAACGCGCAAAAATAAAATGTTGGTGGCGACGCCACCTTGAAGTTTCCGCACCATTCGCCGTGACGTCACTTGTTTTTGACGGCGCCTACTAGGGACTACGTAATTTCTAATAGGTAAAAATGAAGTACATTGTCCTCTGAGGGGGCCATAGACTCAACATACCAAGTTTGGGCTAATTTTGTTGAGCGAATAGCGCCAAAATACGATAAATACACTTTGAAATCCGTGACGTCAAGCGGGGAGATTTTGGCGCCAAATTTAAAAATGAAATTTCAAACTTGATTTTCTCCTCTATTAATAAAACTATGATGGCGAAATTGACGACATTAGAGTTCTCAGAGCACAATTTATCGATCTAAACCGATTCATTGTTTAAACAGTCGAAAGTTTTCGCGGCTTTATTTGCAGGTAAGGTTAGTATAGTTAAACCAGCATACTCTTCTGCGTGACACAGGACAGACATGCAGAAGGCGCATAATCGACTTGGAACAGCTGCGCCGTTAAAACATTCGGCGCTACTTTTCACGACCACTTTCACTATTACCTGGTGGCTATGACACAGCCACAGAGGCCCAAATCACTACGTAAGAATAAGATTGTGTCGATCAAGTTTTCATTCTCTTTGCCAAACATTGAAGATTGTACTAGTTGTAGAGAATCGAACTCACCTGGAAACGATCGTTGAAGAACACGGAGAACCGTATGTAGCTGGGGAACTGCACGGACACCGATGTTCCAAGAAGTGCCGATATAACTGTCGTCGGTTCCCAGGTGCCGTAGAGCGGCGCAACCGTGAGAAAGTACTTGATCGACAGTTCACGGTTCACCAACAGACGGTACTGCAGGACTTTGCTGATTCCCGGTACGTGGAAGATGCCGTGGCCCGGTCGGCGCAGGGAACGCGCGAAGAACGATGCGGTGGCCATGGCGGCCCTGCGGTACAGCTCGAAAAATGAAGACGCGTTGCGCTCTCTAGGAAGGTAGGCGTACGTCCTGTCCAGCAGTGGCCAGGTGGTCGTCATGTTGAACGCGTTGAGAGAAAGTTGCGCCAACACCGTGGCCGCATGGTTCCGTACAGATTCCCCGTAGCTTCCGAAGCACGCGCTGAAGGATTTGACGGACAGCCGAGCGATGTGTCTCATGCGTTCGGTGTTTTCGTTAGCCTCCAGGTGGAGCTGGAACCTGACCAGCGGCATGATCTGCTCTAGAGTTTCGAAACACTTGTAGGAACGGTACCCGGCTTCGGCGTGCTCTTGCCCCAAGTCGGCCAGGAGGCTTGATGTGAGGTGACCGGAAGCGATCGGCGATAGCAGCCAGACGGCGTACGCGCCCAGGAATAGTTTGAAGCTTTCCTGGTTCGAGCTTAGGCTTAGGTACGTGGAGTCCAGGCTCAAGAAGAATTCGGGCTGAAGGTTGACTATTTCGTCCTCGGGCCAAAACTGCGAGTCGTCCGGGAGATATCCGTTGAGCGCCCTGCGGAGGTCAGAGTCGGTGAGGTTGTAGAACTGCGGCATGGCGCGCGTGCCACAGAGACGCGTCACGAGGTCGTAGAGGTGGTCGTGCGCGTGTATCACGTGCTCTATCATGAAGGAGTACGACTGGCCCTCGCCTCCGATGATCTCGGCTCCGCGCCGGAGGTACTCGCTCTCTTTGCCTCGGGCGACGAGCGCGTGCATCACTTGAGCCCATTCCATGAAATTGGGATCGAGCGTCATGTATATGGTGTTCTGCAATGGTCGCAGCGGATGGCGCCCGACGTAGAAGGCCCAGAAGAGGGGAATGCCGAAGTGCAACGAAGCCCGCACGATGACGTCGAGAAGCTGCGGACGTGTTGCGGGGGATTGGTGCGGCCACGGAAGTCCCAGCTCTTGAATGAATGCCTTGAGGCTCGAGATGCCCCGGTAATGAACCTGTAAAGCGATGGGCAAATGCTGTTTTTTAGAGGTCTATTTCATCGAGCGATTTGTTCGGGCACTTGGGGTGATCAAACGAAAAGAAAAAGTGAGGTTCGCGATGTACCATTCACAGCACTTTTCAGGGCAAATGCTCTCTTTTTTCAAGCGAGCTACTCTGTCTTTTTGTGACTAAGCTACGGGCAGTTATAATTTCATTGCAGTAATGTGAACCATGGACTTCGTGATGCGAACCAACAAATAAATTTGACCTCGAAAAGGCGTGACATGGTAACGCACAAGAGCCAGAACCCGAACTAGTTGTTAAAGCACACCAAAAGGAATACCAAGAAATAAGAGACAAGTGAGAGGTGAACGCAAAAGATGTTCCTTACAAACTCACAGGGTATTCGACACCAATGTTCGTGCGCTTTTCGCGTTCTTCTTTGCCCTGATTCAGTGTTTTGGGCCTCTATATATAGTTCGAACGACCTACGATGTCCGAAACCCACACCGATATTACAGTGGCTATGAAATGGCGCTGCTAAATTCAAGGTCACCAGTTCAATCCCAGTAGCGATGCCAGAAGCTTGCACGTTAAACAACCATAGGAGATTAAAACTGCTTCATAGTCACCCGCTGCGGAATTCCTTAAGCAGGCTACAGTTCCGGCACGCTAAAATTGCAGAGTTTCGTTATTCTTGCGATTTGCCTAGCGAATACGTTCTTTCAGTCAAAGTTCTTTGTGTTAGTCTCTACCTTGCCCCATCTCGCAATCTTTCCGCAAAAACAGCACGGACATGTTTTCTTTTCTTAACTATTAATATTCAGCGTCAAATAACCCTGGCATGATAGAAGAAAGACTGTCAAGCCTCAGAGATCATTTTTCCGTATGAACTGCAATGTTCGATAGCATGACACACTCAACTAGCCTACAATGCGCGTTTAATCTTTCCTTATGTTTCCTTAAAAACAGTACAGACATGTTTTCTTTTCTCATCTATTAATTTCAGCGTCAAATAACCCTGAAATGATAGAAGAAATACTGCCAAGCCTCAGATGACATTTTAATAATTTTAATTTTAACATTTTAATAATGCAATAGCTTTTCTGCAACATGTTACGGCTGCGTTTCCCGACGTTATAGGGTATTGTGACGTAGCCGCGCGATCGGCTCCGACAGTGTTAACTGACGGCGGAGGCCACGATCGTGACGTCCCTACTCGGTAGGCGACCACGTGTGCGCAGCACGTTGCGCCCACGTGGTCGTTTTAACGCTAACTCCGGCCCGATCGTCTGGTTGGCTGCTACGTTGGTCCTCAAGAAGTGGCAGCGTTGAGAGAGGGAAAAAAAGACAAGCAATAACTTTAATTGTCGTCTCATATTGCTAATAAACGCGCATTACAGGCTAGTTGAGTGTGTCATACTATCGAACGTTGCAGTTTATACGGAAAAAGATGCCTTCTAGTCGCCAGAGCATGGATTTAGGAAAGCCAATTATATTATTCGCAAAGAAAGAGAGAAACAAAGGAGGGAAAGGCATTGAGGTTAATGCGAGACTTAGTTAAAATAACATAACACATGACCCAGTTATTATCATGGCTCAAAACTGGTAGAGGGACTACACAATGTACAATTTATTCAAAGCCGCTAAACATCTTCCTCGTTATCAACGAATGTCTATATTTTCCTTGCTTGGCTTAGAATCATCAGCCATATTTCTGAGTCCGCGACATTTTATAATACCGCGACCAATACTTAGTTGATAAGAACTCATGTTGCTTCGCTAATGTGGCGTTCTGGTGTCGCGAATGGATGCGCTTTGGTTCCTTTACTGTTGCTAATTTTTACTGTCGATTAAAAGCCCTGATAACATAGACCATACGATCGTTCGCTGACGACAGCGTAATCGATCGGCCAAAGTGCCCCTCCATTAAACAACTTGGGTTGCAGGAGGATCTTGACTATGTTTTTAATGGCGTTCCTGGCAGGCGGCTCTGAACAATTGTAAATGTATTGCTAATAAACGCGCATTACAGGCTAGTTGATTGTTTCATACTATCGAACGCTGGAGTTCATACGGAAAAAGATGCCTTCTAGTCGCCAGAGCATTACGTCTTTCATTTGGACGCAGAAAGAGAGTCCGCGTTTTCATATTCTGCATGTCAACAGAAGCTCATTAACTCATGCCACTTCCTATACTCCTTCCTTGTTTGTTTCTTCCTCCGTGGAAACAGTAACCACCGAGCTACCGCGGCAGGTGTGTGCATTTGTAGGCTAATGGAATTGATTTTTGTGATTCGCTAAATTTAAGGGTTTATATAGACGGCCTAGCCGGAAGTCATAGCATGCAGTACACTTCAACGGGAGCTTGTATACGCATTTCACTTTTTCTTGTGTTTCAGCGCCAGGAAACGCGAGGACGAAAAGGAAGACACGAGGACAGATGCCCGAATGACCGCATACGAGAACATTCTAACAATGTAAGCGAACTAGCAACGAGTGGTCACCTGGCCGCACAATGCATGCGCTGTGGTTGCAAGCCCACTTTTAATAGAAGAAAAACGATTGCAAGAAATTTAGATCAGATTACCAGGTAAATTGTTAAGGCGTTTGAAATTAACAAGAGCCAATGTTGTGTGATCTGCCAATCTCTTTCGTTGTCTCAAAAAGAGATAATGTTCTTGTGGCGGTAGTGGTGGTGCTGTTGCCGTAAAGCGATGTGTTTGTGCGAAGGTGATTTTGACACCCTTTCCCACTTTCTTGCACGTTGGTATTTATGCTGGTACCGAGTGCAATAAACCTCAATTGTTAGTAGCGCTGTGTCCTCGTGTCTTCCCTTTCGTGCTCGTGTTTCCATGCGTTGAAACATAAGGTACGCAGCACCAACTAGCCCACCAGTCGGTTTTATTGTACTCACCTTGCTGAGACAGCGAAGCAAGAAGCGGGCAGCCTTTCCTCTCGCGTCCTTGGACAGCACGGGAATCTTTTCCAGGAGCATGTTCTTGATGACGCTTCGGCTGAAGGCTATGCTGTACTTGTTCAGCGGCCGGGTAAGATGGCCTTGTTTGCTGTCCCAGCCGCTGCAGACGTGACTGCGGATAGCGAGACATCAAAGGGATACTGAACAAAAAAATATGGAAAGAAATGACGGAAACATCGAAAGTCTACTCGACAACGCGACTGTCCAATAAACAGAATTTATTTAAGATATTCCAGCGCCAGCCGTGACGTCAGTCACTGCGGCGGATGCAGGGGACCCCGGCATAAAACACTTTCGTATTAAAAAAAAACAATAACGCCCTGCATAACACGGCCAGGCGCGGACACCCAGCCGCGCGAGGTAGTGGATTTGTATACAGACGCCAACAAAAACTTGGAACGCGAAGTCAGAGTACGCATACTCCGAAACCCGCGACCGTCATTATTTAAGTCGACATTTTCATAAAATGAGCTTCCTGCGATTAAAAACACTGCAGCGACAAAAAGCCGTTCATGCCATCTTTTAAAGAGACCCGAGGAAGCGAGTGCGGTCGGACGAAAAATATTGAAAAGGCCGGGGATGAGAGGAAGGGCAGGGCGCCCTTTCCAGATTGTCAAATTGAAGCAGGCCTGAGCCTCTTCGCAACAAAAGATTCACAGTTGAACAGCAGCCCGCATTGGCGTAACCAAAAAGGGGGGACGGGATTTTTCGTTTATGCGTTTATATATACTGTGGGCCCGACAAGTCAATGACTTAATCCTCTTTATATATCATCATCACTTGTGCATCTTCGTCATCTGCATATATCCTAATCAGTGTGAATTCGGCTCGAGCATGGCCGAATAAAGCGGTTCCTCATAATATACAAGCTAATATACAAACACATGCATGCACATTTACAAAGGTTGGTTGCAGCCCCCCCCCCCCCCCCCCTTCCCCGGAAAGAAATTATTTCTACGCCCTTGTGCGTTACCACGCGAATGATTGAATATTTCAGGACCACATACGCCACATGGTGTGAAAAACAGTGAACTAAAAGCGCTGTCGGGAATTGCTGGGTACGGCCATGCTTGAACACCTGATGCTGCGTTTTATCCCGTGATCTTTGTAATGGAGGTGCTGTTTCAATGCATGTAACCGACGTGTTAAAAAAAGAAGAATGTTTTTTTCTCATTTGCAGTTAATGGTGGTCAACTTCCTTCACTTTTGCTTTTCGACCCTCACTGTCACGACGCAAGACATGCCCTCACCCCACCTTTACGTTGAAAAATTTGCTAGCCCTCTTTCTTATTTGCCCTTACCTATGGACGGTTAGCCCAGCCTTCCTTACCATCACATTGGAGAAGCAGCTCAGGGCTGGGCAAAGATACTTTGAAACTGTATCGCGATACGATACAAGATACTGCCACAATAATTGCAACCGATACAATACTTGGCAATTGTATGTTAAGATACTTCGATACATTCTCAAATTTGTTATTATAGACCCATATAATGTAGCAGCGAACGCCTATACACGAAAATGTCTTGTTGAAAATTTCTTAACTGTTACCTATTTTGTTTCATTTGAATGAAATGTCTGTTAGTATCTCAAAAGTTTTGCCCTTCTTGCTCAAAGTAAATTAGTTTCCTTCCAAAACAATTTATTGGGGCTTGTTTTAGCTTCTTCACAGGACAACTCTTTATACACTTTGCTGACAGCGGATCTTAATTGTCATTTTTGCAGTTGATGGAAGTCTCTGCTCAGCTTGCCGACCAGCTAGCGGGTTGCCATATAATCACAATAACGTCAATAAGAAGCCTCCGCACGACGGCGCAAATACCGGTGTGGACTTTTACCTTATCCATAAAAGACAGTTTGCACAATACCGTATAACCGGACAGGTGTACAGCAGCAACAACGCTGGTAGCGACTTTTTTTTTTTTTTTTTTGGGGGGGGGGGGGTCGAACTCATCGTGTATACGGGGTTTGAGACCGTTCGTAGGGGCCCAGCCGGCACACATGACCGTCCCCGTTCCATTTGTTTTTATTTTCTAAATAAGTATGTTCGTGAGCTACACAGACATGACTGGTCTCAAGCATTTCTTTCGTGAGGGAGGTCACCATGTGGTCACCATGTGCTGAAGCGTAACCGTGGAACAAAAACTTTATATTTCAATCCGCGTCCAGGTTTCACTCGTTGTGTACATCGGTATCGATGTTTCTCAAATCCTGACTCCATATCCCTTTCAGAAATGACCTATATATGACATATGGGACAGGCTTCCTTTCAAATGGCAACGTCATCTTGTTCAAACTCTCTCCGACCCCACCATCTTCACTGTCCGGGCCCTTGGAGCTATGTTTCACGACTGCGGCCGGCCGGCTATAAGCTCAGTTTGAGATCCCTGGTGTATACATAGATGACGTAAAACTGCAATGAATTTTCATGTTCTACTTAGCTGCTGGCGGTCTAATCATTTAGCAGTTTTTCTTCAATGAGAGAACATGTGCAACACAGAAAATGTCTCAGACGTACTGTATAGTTGAACAAAGTGTCGCAGGTCACCGCCGCTATTCGCGCTATTGCCGCTTATAGCTCCCATTACGTGGCGATTAGTAATACGAAAAACATTTAAAAACTCCTAAAACATGAGAACAAATATAAGTAAAATAGAGAGGTGGTTGTGTATCAAGCATTCACGTTGAATGAATACAGAAACGCAATACAGACGGCGCCCTTAATAGCTATGAGTATGAACTATCGTCAAGTTACCTGTTGAGACAATAGAAAATTTAGTGCCTATGGAAAATTGCCTGAAGCGGCTCGTTGGGACACTGATGAATAAAACGGAGCATTCAGTAAAACAACGTTTCTCGAGTCCCCTTCCTAACATTTTTAAGATGCCTCCTTATGATTTCCATTATTATAATGCAAACACAATTTCGCTAAGCGGTAAGCAGAATATTTTGTATTGTATACTCAAGGCACACCCACATAATAATATATTTGCTTTCAAAATCACCTTGGCAACGTGTAAATGTGTAAAGAGTAGTATAAATAAAGCAGACAGAGGAATAAAGCAGAAATCCTATTTTGGGAGCGCGTTACAAAAGACATACTGCAGGGACCAGACCAGAAAGACAGTGCAGAGACCTAGGTAATGTATGTGATGCGAAATGACAGCTAAGAAAGAACTTGTGGTAATAATCAAACTATCATTTCATAAATTCTTTGAATAAATGTAGATGGAAGTGAAAAATATGGTACGCCAAGATATTTTCTTTTATGTAAGCACTTGCTGTAATAGATCTAGCATCAGTATCAGTGGTGCTAAAGTTGTTAGAATCTTATTTGCATGTAAGTTTATTCATTGCATGCAAGTCAAACTTACATGCACGAGATCCATCTAATCGCTATGTAAAATCGACGCGACGCAAAGCAACCCCATTCTTGCACGCATCACATTTCGTTACGGAGCAAGACGCAAGAGAATTTTCAATAACGACACTGTAACAACATCAGAATTTGCGCGATAGACGCCGCACGCAGTGGAGCACGCGGCGCAGGACAGTGTCTAAGAGCAAGTGTCGCGGCATTGGTGCAACTAAAAAGAAAAGAAATCGAGAAAAAAAAAGGCTGGGCGTAGACGTCCGCGTGCTTGTCTTCCTGATCTTCTACCCTCACTGGATGACTCTGGCGTAAAAATAAAATAACGTCGCTGCCCTTAGACTTATTCAGATGGCTTACTGGCATCAGTACCAGCTAGAGAAGCAGTGCTTGGCCAGCGATTATTGCTCGTCTTTGGAGACGTATTGCGATATAGATACAAGATACCCATATAGTATCTAAGATACATGTATCTTCGGTACTGCCCAGCTCTGGAGAAGCTAGCATCTTCCTTTTACTTAAGTTTGCTCAACTTTCAAGTGAGACATCAACTCGCTCCGTAAAACTTAACGGATGTTACTGTCTACCGAGCTATTCCCATCGTTGAAGTCTTCTAGAAAGATTCATGTCTAATCCAATAAATAGGCTGTCCTCAATGTTAACGAAGCGAGCACCTCCCAAGCCGTCTTTTTGAATTAAGTCCGCCACGGTGGATCAGTGGCTACGGTGCTGGGCTGCTGACCCGAAGTTCGCGGGTTCGGTCCCGGCCGCGGCGGTCGCATTTCGGTGGAGGCGAAATGCTAGAGGCCCGTGTACTGTGCGATGTCAGTACACGTTAAAGAACACCAGATGGTCGAAATTTCCGGGGCCCTCCACTACGGCGTCCCTCATAATCATATCGTGGTTTTGGGGCTTAAAACCACATATTATTATTGTTGTTTTATAATTATTAGCGGAAAGCTCTATTTTCCAAAGGAGCAAGTTAAACAGGGGAAAAAAATGCACGAGATGATATCTTGGCAATCGCTACAGGCGGAGCTGTCTATAGTTGAAGGGGCCCTGCAGCGTTTTTCCAAGTAATCATCGCATGACCTCACTATCTGAGTTGTTTGCCTCACGAATCGACTGCCGCAGAACTTTTACGTCAAGTACAGGGATTTGTCGCACGCCTTAGGTGCTTTCTCTTCCCTTTCGTCCTAAAGAGCACGCTGAAAGCTCAAGCTACGTTCGTACGTCATTGCGAGTCATGACCTTGAGTTTTTTCTTTTCTTCGAACGAGCGGCTCCCTTTCAGTGTGATCACTAGCGCGCTGGTGTGATTCTTATACTGTACAGCGCAGGCACCCCGCGGCCGCCATGGTAACTTTGCAGCTCACGATGTTCAAATAAGCCAGTGGCCGTAAGCCAAATTTGTGTCACAAGCCAAACTGAGCTTATTGCGTGTGCCGAGAGAAGAGCGAGCGATTTATAGCTGACATTAGGACCTATCTGTAAGTTCCATGCTGGGTACTGCGCTATGATGTTGGGATCACATGTTCAGAGGAGTCTAGACTACCGATCTGCAGCATTTTCTAACCACGTTCAAGAACTGTTGCAGGACTCCTCAAGACCCAAGGCATTACAGTGAGAAGTAGGTAAAAAAACAAACATAAGAAATAACAAGCAAGCAAGCAAGCGAAAATTACTGATATCGAGTGTAGCCTGGAGCAGTAATGTCGCCTATATAGCAGCGCAAAACTTTTTTCATTGACTATTTCAAGAACCGCGCTGGCAAGGCGATGATCAGTGAGAGATGAAACGCAGCAGGCTTAATATGAAATAAAGTTTTTGCGCAGCTAAAAATAGTGAAAACATAATTTGTGAAAGAAACAAAGGCGAAAGCCCTTAGGCCGCGCGGAAAATTTTAAACTTGTTCCTTAGCTGCGTGCATGCATGGGTGTGGGGATGCATGAAGGGGTGGAGTTCTTATAGCGAAGCTGACTTTGTGCCCTTGTCGTCGTCGTGGCAGTAGTATCAGCAGTAGCAGTAGTAGTAGTAGTAGTAGTTGTAGTGCTAGGCGTCGCACAGGTCACGTTACCAGAGCGGGAAGTGAATAAAGAAATTGAACGATGATGTTGATGCTCAAGATGGTGATGATCGGATTGACGATAATGATGCTCGAAATCATGATAATGGTCGTAATGTGTAATCGCGTATTTCAAAACTACACTTACAATCAAGTCCCGCTTAAAGTGCTAGATATAGCCAGGAAACCGGACATTTTTCGTCGGCTTTCCTGGATATAGCCAGCGTTTAACCAGGACCTGATGAATAGCGCTACAGCGCAGGATCAACGACACCGTGTGATCTCGCTAGCCAGTCTCGTACACTGGCGCGCTCACAGCTTCGCGGTACGACGCTATTCGTTCAAGCAGCTGCGGTTGCGCACCTGCCTTTGAAAGTATCGCTGTGCAACACATTTACAACATATGAACAGCGCTCGTGTCGTCCGTTCTCTTCTTCTTCCGGGCCCTTTTGCGCTGTTATCTTCGACCGTAATCCAACTCTGCCAAATCTTAATCCCTATTCAGATGAACCCACTCGAAACTTTGCGAGAAGCAGCTCAAATGACGCGTCATCTGGGTGGTTGTCCGCATGCCATCCACTGCTATATCCGATAACGCGGCGCTTCACCCCCATCGATAACACGCCTACGTTTCTCCCACTTTTTGTGGCTTGGTTTGACCTGGTATGTTTGACGCTACTATATCCTGACTTTCGTTTGGTGCAAATTTCTGTGCTATGGGTGATGACGTTCAGGTGGAAGTAAGCGCTGGTCCGCGTGTCCCTGACTAGATGCGAAGCATCTTATGGCGGAGTTCAAACCGGTGGTGTGCGGCGTGACCACCCTTACTGCGCATGCGCAAACCATCTCCACACACCTCCTCTCCGATCTTCGCTCTCCACTTCCCCTCGCCCCTTCTCCTCCCCCTCTCGTCCTACCCTCTCCCACTCCACTCCCCCCTCTGAAACGCGGACTCGACATGCCGAAACGCTGCTTCGCATCGCCTCATGGTCCCCTTTAGCGGGAGATGGCGTGATTTTTTTTTTGTTGTCCCTGCTCTTACCGTTGCGTTGTTACACCACGTACATGCCTCACCAACTGGCCCAAACAACCACATCGCCCAGTTGCATACAAATCAACCACACGACCAATCAACTATACCTCTTTGTGCTTATTCGAAAGATCAGTGCAACAGCACGACGTTTACAAACTGTTCAGTTGGATGTTTGGCGAAATCAAGCTGCTCACTGCCGTTACAATACAGAAGCACAAGTATAAAACGGATCAGTTTTGGTCGAGCTATAGCAATTGTATTAACGCCATGTTTTTTTTTTTCTGATCATGCCTTTACTAAGCGAAGAAATTCTCTCTTTCTGGAAAGTTCAAACGTCGGTCCGTTGTCGCTCTCTCATGAGTAAGAATAGAACTCTGGAATGCTTAATAAAAAAAGTACGTTGAACTGTCCTTAGCTGAAAAAAAAAACGTCGGTATAACGCAGAACAGTGGTCGCCACCGATCTCACTTTCGTTGCTGCTGCAACTTTTAGTCGTTCAGTTTAGCTACAGCTAGCGGCAACCTCCGCTTGCAACTGAGGTCGGTCACAAGGGCTTTGACCTACGTCTTCTCTCCGCTTGTAAATTATGAATCACGTCTTCCTCGTTTGAAGGAGAGACAAGGACTTTTTAAGGGCTCGTTTCTTAGACGCAATATTAATGAGAACTAACAGACAGTAATGCCAAGGAAAGTATAGGGGACGTTATTTGTAATAATTAAAATATAAATGGGAAGTAAGTAAAGTGGTCGAAAAAATAACTTGCCGCCGGTAGGGACCTGTCCCTGCCGGTGGCAAATTACTTACTTCCCATTTATATTCTAAATACTAGAGATAACGTCCCCTATACTTCCCTTGGAATTATTGTCTGTCATTTCTCATTAATATTGTGTCTTCCTCGTTTACAATCTCCCTTCTACGCTCTGAAATCACACGGTCTGCCTTCCCTCACACTTCAACATGCGAGCAGGAGCGCATAGTAGGGTGAGGATGCCCTTGTGCGGCTTACCCTCGTGAGGATGTCCATGTCCGTAACTCAGCGGTCTTCACTACTGAACGAATAGACCGATCTCACCGCGAGTTGCACTACGCCACCGCTGCCGCAGTGCATGCCGGTACTTGTAGTACTTGGTACGTTCAGCTTCCTACAGCTGGTGCATTGGCGAGCTGCATTAACGAGCTTTAGCGGCCTTACTTGGATGTATTGCGATGGTTGGGTTGACGGTGCCGTGTGCTGGGACGCTACAACAGGAGCCTGAAGCAAAGAACTCGTGTTTTACGTGTTTTCAAAGGATTTGAAGCTCCGACAGGAATGTGTGCGACAGTCAACGAAGTGGGACAGAGAGGCGACTATCGCGCACTTTCTTGTTCAACGTGTTTGTGAACTCCCTGTGCATGATGCATCATGGTTTAGCAGTGCCCTATTGCGTCATAACAACCTCGCTGCGCGAACGATGGACCGATAAGCGACAGCAAAAGTTCATATAACGCGAGCTCGATCCCCTTGCCGGGGCGATCGCTGCCAGCGGCGACAAATTGGATACAACGTCCTTTCCGGGCTCGACAGAGATCGCTTTTATATATAGGGAGACCTAAACCGACCTCTCACCAGATGCGATGACGACTGTCCAGCGTCTAGCATGAACGAGACCTGTAATAAAACCCAAGATTATAACTGCATGCTGTGTACAGCTCGCGCCGTGGAGCGCACGGCGAAAACTCGGCCGTGCCGGCATCGCAGCCAACTCTGCCGCGGGGATTTCCCTATTCCTTTCAATATGCGATATTATTGTGAACGCATCGTAAAGCGGGCAACAGCGGTAGCAAAGCTGAACTTCTTTATGAGCGTGGGCTAGTAACCGTACACCGCCGTTTCGAAGCGGTAGGCCTAGCGACGATACCGGCGCCGAGCCACCGGCTGAGGCCGCCGCCGCCAGCCGGAGCGAGCTATATCTGCTCATCCGCCGCATTGCGTGTGTCGCCAAAATCTCTTACTGCCTCATCCATTCCTTGTACAGCAGGAAATATTATGCCATTCACGAGGTTTTTGTGATGTTAACTTCTGGCAAACGGCATGAGCGGCCAGTCACCGTTCAGCGGACGCGCCTCTAACCTTCTTCACGGCGACCGTTTTATCTTCATTCACGTTTAACTTATTACTGTGATCGAAGTTCTGCGTTGACAACACAGTCTACATGGAAAGTGTTGCCTCGACAAAAAAAAAGCGCAATAAGCTTTCCTTTTTCATCCCTACGGCTTTTTTTTTCTAAGGGAACCAGCGCTGGAGTTTCCGTGCCGCCCTGGCGGTCAAAGCGCGCACTTCTCAGCCGCTCCCGCGGACGACACGCACAAGGATGGCTACTAGCAAAGGCGGTGCGGGCCGAACAAAAAAAAAAGGAGGCTGACGGTTACTGCAGCGTATATAAGTGTCATAACTACGTAGGAATGAGAGGTGATATATCTTTCTACGTCTTTCCTGCGAAACCATACGAGCAAGAACGGAGGCAACGTTGGATACAAGCTGTCAGGCGAGCGGGGTAAGTTCGGTCCTCTCTGGCGGCGTCGAGCTGGAGTCTAAAGCGAATTTCGCGTGTTTCATTGTTTTATACAACAGTGAAGACGGCCAGCTTTGGGAGCACTTGAGGCATGTCAGTTGACGACGTTGCATCGGCTAAGTTATTGAGCTCGAGTGCTACCGCTGCGACGTGCTTGTATGCGCCGTCGCTGCCGGCCTTGCAGGAACAGGTGGCCCCACTTATCAGCCGCTGAGACGACAGCTAGAGGCGAACACATAAAAACTGCATTAAGTAAACGTGCACAAGTTTTCGTTCGACATGAAAACATGTAGTACCAGCGTTGCGATCACGCACGGAAGTCAACTCGCTGTACGATTAAACCAACTGTGCGATTACTGCGTACAGCTTCGCGCTTATTTTACACAACTACACGCGCCGTAAAGAAACAGGACAGGAACACGCGGTAATCACCGATCTAGCATCAAATGCTCGCTTACCTGAAGTGTTACATCGTAGCTGGCTTGGTGTACTTGCGAGTGGCATTTCGCTGCAACTTGAGAATCGCTGTCACGGCACGACACCGTCTCTTCCACATCGTACACGTATTTCGCCTTGCACAGCTTCGCCCCGTTTTCAAGTGCCTTTCTGCGGAAGTGGTCCTCAGGCCATATTATTTTACTAAAACCATAGCGGAGCACAACTGGCGCCATAGTTGTCGACAACTTAAGCACGGGACCGCGAACCCGAGAACCACGCTAGCGGGTTTACGTAGGCTAGAGTCACTGGAAAATCAGAGTACCGCAAAGGTAGGCTGCACGCGGGCAACATTGGGTGGCGGCGGCCATGTCCCTTCCAGACCGTCCGGCGCGTTGCTAGCGTGTGTTGAGTAGTGACCGATCTTTTAGCCTCAGTGCCGCGTTACGATCGGCAGAACGGCATTACGTGTGTGTGTTTCTTCAAGAGGATATTAGAAGTGATTTCGAGTCATCGACAGGTATGGATCGACTGCGTGTTTAGCGGTGTAACTAATGAAACGTACGGCGAATGTTGCCATGTGCTCGCGAACTCTCTTCATGGCTTCATCGGTCTCTTTTCGTGTCACGCCCGGGCGTATTCACTAAGTCCGGAGCTGTAAACATAGTTGCATTAGCGCAGTGACATCGCGCGAGATGCCATTTACTTCGACATTTGGTGAATCTTGACTTTGCGCTAGCTTTGCAGTCGGTGTTCAGGTTCACTGCACTCGAGCACGTTATCGAACAACATCGAGAACATTCAACATTGCGTCCTTAGACTGATCACTGACGCATAGCTTGCTTGCGCACCGTGCTTACTGTTCAACTGGTTGATATGTGTAATAGAAGTTGTGTGTGTGCGGTAATTGGAAGTTGTGCGCGACATCTTGATTCGGAACGCCAGCAGCCGAACGCGCGGGCGAATCGGCGTGCGGTAGATAAGGTGCATCTTATCTTGCGATACGTAGAAAATAGGCCATCAAAAATGATTGACATCACTGCTTAATTGTTTCATTTGCTATTTCTTGTCTCCTTAATATTCCCAACGTTGCAATGCATTTGCAAATATTTTGCTGTGTTTCGACAAACAGTTCGTTTTTTTTTTTTTGGCGTTGCCAGCGCGTAAACAACTGGCGTTCAGTTTCTGCACTGCAGCACTTTTCTTTTTGCATAATGCACTCTTATCGAAACTTCCTCGGCACGGTGCTTTATGTTCTTTTGATCAGAAATAGCACATCCCGGAATTTTTAAAGCGCATGCTACTGCAACACAGTATGTATATAGACCTAGGGCTCGCATAAAATCGACTCCCTCACTGCGTGGGATCTGCTGTTTTTTTTTTTTTTTTTTTGCTGTGACCATTTCTCACCAACTATACAGCATTTTAAGGGTAAGTTCGGTGCAATGCAGCCTTAGCAGCATTTTTTGCAACAAATTTAAAAATACGCTTGATAACATTGCCTTATACCAAGTTTATCAACAGAGTTCCACGCTTCTGTTTTGTGCAGTGCCAAAGATCATGCCACAATTGCCTTCAAGGTATAACAGTAAACAGTTATTAAATGCGAAGCATTTCTTAACGAACCTCAAGCACTTTGAACGTTTCTATCTATCTATCTAGCCGCCTACGTCTGGGTGCTCTCGTGACCGTCTTCTTAATTTGGTGCATACCAAAATTGGTGTAGTAGGGCAAGAGGGTTTCCCGAATATGACTGTCTGGTCATGACATGAATAACGTGGAAATCCCGTCGCGTACGTCGTCAAACCCTTACGTCCAGACACCTGTGGCACATACCCGTATACCTTGGGCCACGATATGCGGGTATATGCCACAGGTGATTGACAATTTATATCTACAAAGCAAAGGAGAGAACAGACATTCGTAATTTAAATGCGAAAGCCTTAAGAAAAGTCGACATCGGCAGCGTTGAACCGACGAATGTAAAGAATAAAAATCTGGGTCCGAGCAGGAATCGAACCCAAGCATACTGCGTGGCAGTCAGGTATTCTAGCACAGAGCCACGCCAGTTCTCGAAACTGCTTTGGAAAAAGACCCCATACAGGCGTAATGTCGGCGCAACGTCGATTGGGGTTGCAGTGCTGGTTATCTAATTTTATAACAAAGCAATAAACATTACATATTTACTGATATCATACAGTCGTCAAGTCCGCTTAATATCAATTGTGGTTCAAGTGTTGGCTCCGCTTTTATAACAGTGTAATAAACATTACATTTACACTCCTATGATTGAGCGAGCTATATTCAAGCATTGTTCGACCCCGGAGGAATATGCTAACGAAAGTTACGTATGATATTCACATCATCGCACCGTAAAGTGCACTTCTTTTCGATAATACTGACGCCTGTGCTCTAGCGTGACAGCTGAAGTTACGTAAGACCATAGGTTGTCCATTAAACGCCAGTGTAGTTTACCTTCCTAGTAAGCCCACAATGTGCACACAACTAGTTCACTTACAAAAACACGTCGATCGATTTCCTAACGCGTGGCTCAAAGCCAAAAATTGCAGCCCAGACAATCACTGGCCGGCTGCTTCGCATGAAACCGATTCCCACTTGGGGAGGGATCTGCCGAATTTTATTTTAATAAATCTTCGATTTCGCTCTCGTGCGTGACACGCTTATAACTCGGATAGCATGCGTAATCTGTTCAACAGATCGAGATATAAACAGCCGAGCAAATAGAAAGGTATGTAGTTTTTAATATCGCTGACCATAACGAACCGAAAAGGTGAAGTATCCTGTCGCATAAGATCTTTTCCAGCAAAGTTAGTGTAGTTCACTGCAGGAAGGAGTGTTATTCGAGGGGGGCGAATTCGTTCAGTCCAACTATGCAACCACGTAGAACGGCGCTCTTTGACATAAATTTTTCCCACACGGCAAACGAGATTCCCAGAGTAGCTCACCAGTAACGTTCGATTGTTGGTGAGCTACTCTCTTCTGGCATCTGCATGCAGTGGCGTAGCCAAGGGGTGGCACACCGGGCCCATGCCCCCCCCCCCCCCCTGAAATTTTCCCGTGGCATACATAGCACGAAATGACACTCGATTACATCTGCCTGCCAGGCCCCCATTTCAGATCAAGGAGGTGCCCCCCCCCCCGAAAAAAATGTCTGCTTACGCGCCTGTCTGTATGACGCGTTTAAAAAAGCGACGAAGTACTTCTGGGGACCGTGGTACTGCTGAATGTCCGGCACGCTCTGCATTGAACGCGCCTCCACCCAAAGCGCTTGGAAGGGATATGGCGGCGAAAGGTCACGTGATGCGAGTAAGCCAATCGCGTCGGCGGCGGCGCGCGGAAAACAGATGCGATACTCTGAAAATTTTCCAGTGACTCTAACGTAGGCGCGCTCGCCGCGGCACACTGCGAAAAATATATAAAGCTTTGCAAATTTTCTTCAGTATTCTTTCGCTTGATGGCGCTAGCTGAATGACCATTCGCAGAACCTTGTTAATGTTTTATTTTCTCTCTCTCAGAAGCTTGAACCGAAGCGAAACGACGCGCACAGCCGAAACATATGCGAGCTGCAACAAACGTCGTCGGATCGAGCCGCGGACTTATGCCGCGACTTCCCGCCAGGCGCATTTTTTCGGCGCGCCACCTATCCAGCGCTGGTCTCCCATAGCGGAGAGCTCTACGCAGTTTGGGCAAGTTATTTTCCGGATACTGTAGCTTGTGTTGCTTGCGTGCTTGCGTTCACTGAAGAAGATATTTGCTCTCACGACGACGGGAACGTAATTTTTTTTTATTACTAATATTTATTCAGCAAAACGACGCAAGCTCATCAACCCTATGAGACGACCTTGTCACATGTAAGCACTATCAACTGTTCTTTTTTTTTCTTTTAGCGTTAGGATGCAGTTTAACCTGAAATAAAATAACATACATTGGAGGTGCGGACACAGTTTTCCACCGCGTTCAATCGTCTTGCGCGCATAGGTCGGCAAACTCACTCATGAGTCGACTCACTCAGACTCACTCAGATTCAGATCGAGCCGTGAGTATGAGGTTGAGTGAGTCAGGCTGAGTAATACTTTCATGAGTCTGAGTACGAGTGAGTCCGATTGACAAAAATTTCAGTGAGTCTGAGTCCGAGTGAGTCCGAATGACAAAAAGTTTGGTGAGTCTGAGTCCGAGTGAGCCCTAAGGGCAAAATATATTTCATGAGTGAGTCTGAGTGAGCTCCACAATTTTTGCCGACCTATTGTCCCATCTACTCATCATCCCATCATCGTCCCATCCCATCAGCATTACCATCATCTTTATGATGACTCACGTTTATACTCACGTCTACTCACACATACTTCAAAGCACTAGCGTTTATACGCCATCTCAATATTTATTGATCAGAGGCGTGAGTTACGGAGGGCTGTGAGGGGAGTGATGTTTGACCTCCCACTGGCAAAATATTTCATCGGAAGTTCTTCATAAAATATCCCGCGTGAGTCATCTCTAAAATGTCCTTACTGCGTTGTGACCATCGATAACTCCTATTTGAAGGTGTGAGATCAAAACGCGCTAAGTAGAACACCAGTTATATGAGGTATTGATGTTTAAGCGCATTGAAACTATTGTCGAAAAAGTTAGTTGTGCGCTAATGGACTCATGAGTCGACTCACTCAGAATCACTCAGACTCAGATCGAGCCGTGAGTCCGAGCGAACAATATTTTGGTGAATTTGAGTCCGAGTGAGTCCGGTTGAGAAAAATTTCAGTGAGTGTAATTCCTAGTGAGCCCGAATAAGGAAAATTTTGGTGAGTGAGTCCGAGTGAGTCCTAAACGAAAAATATATTTCATGAGTGAGTCTGAGTGAGCTCCACATTTTTCGCCGACCTATGCTTGCGTGTCGAGGATTGCTGTAAAACGCCAACATACCTGAAACACGCAGCAAGCAGCCGCACCAGCAGGGCTCCGAGAACTACAATTATAAGATGGCGGCAGTGCCACTATCGGAAATTAGCGCATGCGCAGATAGTCTGGTGAGATCGGTCTATTGTGGACGAATATGCCCTCTAGTTGCCTTCAGGTATAACGTAGATATAGTCGTCACTGACGTCATTACGGCCGCCATCTTAGGTTATACCCTACAATGGCGACATGCTAGCATGTCGAGAAGCAGCGCGAGTAACAAACGCGACAGCACCGGAGAGGCGCGTGTCTTATGCCGCGAGAAAAAATTGGGGACCGTCAAGCTTCGCCTTTAAGAGTTGAACGCGATAGCGAAATCCGGCCCCTAGTGCGCACTTCAACCACTAAGTGCATACTTATTATTGTGTGTTGTTACACACACACGGACACACACACGCGCGCGCGCTATGTATCTAGCACTTCCCTGAGCTAGAGTCGAAACATACTTCTCACAATGCCTCACAGATGGCAGCACATTATCTAACGTTTGCTGTTTGCTTGGTCAACGCCTCCTCTGGAAAGGAGGCGTTGGCTTGATATGTTGTCCGCTAGATGGACATAGTTGTCCATTTTTGGAGCTCTTTGAAAGTTCGTTTGTGTTTTTAGCGGCGATGGCTGCACTATCCCGGCTTTTTTCGAAGCATGGCGTCGCGCAAAAAACGTAGTTTGATGGCCTCGCCAATGCGCCTACAAATCGTCCAATGGGCTCATTTTCGTCGTGACACCTGTCGAACAAAACGCGTTAAGGCGACTCCTTCCACTACATGACATTTATGTCGTGTTTTTTTTTTTTCCGAAGCAGTCGCAAGTGACATCGTGGCTTTGTGGTAGGACACTTGCTTGCCACGCAAACGGCGCGGGTTCAATCCCCAATGGGACCGAAAATTTTTATTGTTTATTTTTGAATATTTCTGGATTTTTCAGTCACTGACGATTTTTCGCTCACAAGCGACGTAGCGACGCCGACACCGACGGCGGCATTTCTGCGAAACGAGCTCTCTAACGCTATCGCGTTAAAATCGATAACAGAGATGATAATTTAGTAATACAGCGCCACCGTCAAGTGATGCCAAGCTGAGCAGCTGTACATCATTATATGTTGTACTATCACGACTGGCATTTTATAGCGATGCCTTCGTCGATATAGATGCCTTGCGTTTTTCGCGCTTGACGAGTGGTGACGGCGATGGCCCGCCTGCGTTTTCAAATGGATCAGCCGGCCGTAACGACGATATTACTACCAGAATTAGGCATAACGTATCGCTATAAAATACCGGCCCTAACTTCGTCCGGGCTACTATCACGGTGAAAAGCTGCCTCCCTGACGACTTGTCCAAGAGATCCGATCAGGCGTGCTTGCATTACCTGTAAAAGTCGTCGCACGGATGAATGCGGTGGTTCAGAGATGCCTTCAGGTCGTCTTCGAGGGAGAAGCAGCCGCGCTGGCAGGAATTGATGCGCGCCAGGAAGACGACGGGTGCGGTGAACAGCGCCGACGACATGACCGCCGCTACGCCCAACACGAACGACGTGTAGCGTACCCAGCAGCCGGCGTGCGACGTGTCGTCCCTGGAGAGCCGCCACTCGTGACCGTGGTGACTGGTTGCCATGGTGCCACTCGCCTGCTGCTGCCGCTGGAGTCGCTCGGCCTGCCGTATCTCGTGTTCTACGGCCGCCAGCAGTCCGGTGCTGCGTTGGTTCCACACGGACTCCGAAGCGAGCGGCAAGCGACTGGAGTCCATGGCGGGTAAAAGCTAAATTCCAGCCTTCGCTGGCGAATATGCGACGGAGCTGAAGCGACGTGCGACCCGGTGATTCGTTCTTTATCTTCTTCTGTGCGCGTGAGCTCGTTGCCAGCGCGTGCCATGTTGATAACCAGAGACCAGATTTTTACACCCTTAGCGCAAGTCGTTATCCACTACGTGAAGATCTCAATATCGTTAAAGCTTTAGGAGTTAGAACGTCAGCGAAGACTGACGCACCATCTAGCAACAGACCTATTGCGCGTGGGTAGATTCCTGTCCTTGTTTGTGCGACACATTTAGCGTTAAGCTCAGAACTTATACGACGCGAAGGGAGAGGAAGAAACACACACACAAGCGCTAACTTCCAACAAGAACTTGTTAAAAGTTAACGCTTGTGTGTGCTCTTTTCTGTCCCGACCCGTAATGTAAGTTCTGCGCTTAACACTGAATATGACTATTTCGCATGACGGCTCATATTTAACACTAGGCAACATGTCATTTTGTGACACCTAACTATCTTTATCCGCAGGCTTCATGTCGGGGTTAGGGTCAGCCCGTGCTCCCTGGCCGCCAGCAACAATACCGCAGTCCCTATGATGCGTCGTGCCCATGTTCTGACGGTAACACACTTGCTGTGGACTTGCCCAGCTCTGCAATCAAGCTGTCTTCGTCACCTCCGTGTAACAGGGCTCAGGCCTGGCTGACCACTCGATCTCGATCGTTGGACCCACGGACCAATTAGCCGTTCGCTGCTAGGCTTTCTGCGCGAATCAAATATGTTCGTGTGTCTTTGACACCATACGTTTGTATGCCTCAGGGCAAGCTATCGATATTAAAAAAAAAAGCTGTTTTTATCGAGGAAAACTTTTTGGCAGAGGTACAACATGAACTCAAATGAAGTTTTCAGAAAAACTGTCAGCTACGAAAAAAAAAAAAAATGTCGAAGCGTGCACTAAGCCGCACAAGGCTTGAAACAGTGAAACTCGACGATTCTGAAGACTAATCTGGTTGCTTCTAGGTTGTTTCTAGGCCTTAGCTAGGTGATGAATGTTCTAGGTTGCTTTTAGCCTGTTGCTAGGCTTAGCTAGGTGATGCTGGGTTGTTTCTGCGTTGATTCTCAACGAAGGGAGGTTCGAGTTATACCACAGACAGTCACAGACACGACAAGGATGCCCAAACTCCAGAGGAAGAAACTCGCGCTGAAAGCGAGCGTTCGCACCTCTCATAGATCTATAGGGGCACGTCGTCGTTGGCGTAGGCCTTCCATCGCTTTGGTGCCTTCTCGCAGCCGCCGTTGCCTTTCCATTTCGCTAGTATTCTCTCGCTGTACGTACTCGGTGTCTTCGGCACGCCGCCGTCGCTTCGCAGCCATTTGTTGTTGGGCTAACTGTTGCCTTCTTCACTTTTGGTGGTCAGTAGTGGAATTTACCCAGTTTCTGTGGACCATAACCTTTTATGATGATGATATTTTTGGGTTCGTCGGACAACGAACGATTTGCTAAACAGCTTCGCTGTTAGTATCGTACTTGCTTGAAGTATTATTAATCGCACGATCAGACTAATCTGACTTCACGAAATTTCAGTAGAGCGTGTTATTGTTCGTACTAATCTTAGCGCAAAATTATGAGTGCGGTCGGTCGATGGACTCATTACTTCCTTCTTACTTCTAAGAGCGGAGCTCTTGAAGCTTTTCTTAGCGCCGCGTAGTGCGAACTGAAACTATCATAGTCGAGAATCAGCACGCGCTCTCTTCGTCCTCTTCTTCCTCTTCATTTTCTGCTTCGCTTGCAAAACACGCGCGCCGATTTCTCCGACGCGGGATGGAATAACTCTGATGGGTAAGAGAACGAGTACAGAGAGAGACAGAGAGAAAGAAAGAAAGAAAGATATAAAGAAAGAGAAAATCTTTAAAAAAATCCTCATGAGGCGGGGGGATTCGAACCCGCATACCCACGTACCGAAGGCGAGCGTTTTAACCACTCCGCTATCTAGGCACGCTGGCAAAACATCGCAAAGGCTTGTGTAGTATAGAATAGCAAGGCGGCGGGAATGGGAAGTAAGGGTGAAGAGGATGGAAAGGAGGAGGGGAGAGAGTAAAGCGTCGCATAGTAAGAAAGAGAAAGAGAGAAATAAAAAAAGATAGGGAAGGAACACAGAAAGACAAAGTAAGACAGAGAAAGAAAGAAATAGAAAGAAAAGTTTTCCCACCTGCAGTTTTCAGTGGATAGGCGCGACATTCAACGACTCAACTGTATGCCTGCACTTGAATGGTCACAAAGCTCTTTACCTGCCTTGCAGCCTTGAAGAAAATCACCGCCTTATCCACGAAGTGAATGATGTTAGAGAAGCTTGCTCGGAGATGATCGGGTAACCCGCGAATCCTTCGTACACATTCCTCTGCCATCATATATAGACGTCACAACATTGTTATATACGCATTACATACACAATGTTTATTAATTTACGGTTGGATGCACTATATACATTTTCATGAAGTATATATACATTTAGATGAACTATAAACATTATATTTACACAAGAGATGTTGTTTTACCAAGTTCAAGAAGGGCATCCCTCGATGAGTTCGGGGATTGGTTTGCCTTTAAAGATGATTGCTTTATGATGGATGAACTACATATACACAAGAGATGTTCTTTTACAAAGTACAAGAAGGGCGTCCCTCGATGAGCTTGGGGACTCGTTTCCCTTTAAAGATGATTGCTTTATGATCAGTAAAGTATGTTGCCAAGGTATCATCGATGATGGGACGCAATGGAAAGTTCGAGAAGGCAACATCGATACAGGTGCCCCTGATGGTGGTGGGACGTTTGCAGTCGCGCGATACACATCGGAGAGCGCAACGTGACATCATGTTGGACTAGCCAATCGCTTTGCATGATGTCAACGTTCAGATCTCCGACGAGTATGAAGGGACCGCGTTTGAACTCGGTGCTGTATCGATACATTGCCTTCTCGATGTACTTGGCGACGTCTCATTGTGACAAGTTCGGTGCCAAGAACATGGCCATGACTACTATCCCGGATGAGTGCTTCATAGCGGCGTGCTCCCCGTTATGGCAGTGACTGGTTATTGGCAACGCGAGATCTTCCCGAGCTGCTGCTGCGTTGCAAGCCCGTCGCGCTGCTGCCTTGGCTGGGGTGTTCATGCTGCGGAGCGGCAACGAAGAGTGTTCACTTAGTGAGCTCCCGGCGAAGAGAAAGGAAGGGAGCCAAACGAGAGGCGCGGCCCTCGAGCAGCCACCTAACCAGCGCTTGCGCCGAGCGTGGTGTGTGTCGCCTTGAGCGGCGGCGCGCCATCTAGTGAGCATTCTTGAAATCACCGGAGAGAGAGCACGGCCGGACTGGAAAGGCGCGCGAGCGTTCGCTCGCGCGCTTTTCTAGTCTGGCCGTGGAGAGAATGAAAAGTAGTGTACGCGCCGGCACGCACACACCGGGCACGGACAAGGTGCGAGCATAAGAAGCTTGGTGAGCAAGCTCCTAAAAGGAAGCGAGAAATAGAGAGAGAGAGAGAAAGGCAAGACAGAGAAACACAGAAAGAGCGAGAAATAAACACACAGAAAGATATAAAGAAAACAGAGAGATGAGAGAAAAAGAAAGAAAGAAGGACGCACATCTCCGCACTTCCTTCAGGTTTGGCACCACTAGTGCCAAGCTGCCTGCATTTTTGTCGCGATAGCAATTATATGGACACTCTCGGCTCATTTTTGCCGTCGCCGTCTGTCGACGCCATCATGTCCCGGATATGTACATGTATGTATATATATAAAAAGGCACAAAGCAAAATAAAGGAGATGAAAAAATTCTGAAGTACTCGACCGCGGACTCGAACCAGCAACCGCGCTGCGTTAGACAACTCAGCCACACGCCATGTATGCGCCGGCGAAAAACGGCGAGCTATTTATATACACCGTGTACCGCTGGTGGTAAGCAAATCTTCGAGGAGCGTGAGCGTGTTTTCTATCGCGCAACGCTCCTAGTTTTCTTTCAATTTGAAAACTGCCCTTGAGTCGCGCACGACAAAGTGTCCCTTTTCTGTACCCACTCGTGATGTGGAAGGAAAAAAAGAAAAGAACACCGGGGACACCTTGCATCAGACGCCCCCGTGTGGCTGGATACGCAGGGGGTAACTCCACGCGCCACAGCTTAAAAAAAAAAGAAATATCTAAGAGCGTGCGATTCTCCATTGTCGACACTTGCAGACGCAGCGCTCCTAATTTTCTTTCATTTCGAATACTGCCCTTGAGGCGCGCACGACAAAGTGGCCATTTTCTGTACCCACTCGGGATGTGGACGGAAAGAAAAAAAGACAAAGAACAGCGGGCACGCCTTGCTTCAGGCGCCCCCTGTGGTAGGAGATGCAGAGGGTCACTACACGCGCCGCAGTTTAAAAGAAGAAGAACTATCTAAGAGCGTCTAAATTCTAAATTTTCCCATTATATTAACCGCCGGTTTCATTGTCAACCCCCCGTAGTGAATAAAAGCCGAAAATTAAAGGTCAAGCAAGCAAGCAAGCAAGCAAGCAAGCAAGCAAGCATCAAATTCTCCATTGTCGGCAGTTGTAGAGGGTTGCTCAAGCACATAGGCGTAACAACTGTGACTGTTGTTAGTTCACGCTTGCCCTGTGCATGCCTGTGCGTTTATTTAGGGCGTCCCTCTTTGTGCTTCAGCGGCACGCTGGAAGTATCGAGCTGCTTCTGGTTCTTCGTGTGACATTTCGATTTCTTGCTATCGCATTCATTGCTTCGCCCTTGCGGCGAAACTGTGACTTTTTTATAGCGAAGACTTATGACATCAGAACAGCAGCCGATTTTGGAGCCGTAGTTGTCTGCCGCCGCCGCCGCCGCCGCTACCGCCGCCGGTGTCCGTAACCGCCATCGCGCGGAATTTGAACGAAGACCAGCTGCGTAGCAGTCGAGTATTCTACCATAAAGGCGCGCCGGTGCTGGAAACTTCTTCGCAAAACGACCTTGTACAAGAGTCATGTCGGGAAAGCAATCGCGTTAACAGATGCATTATAGCGTGGTAGAAGAGTAAAATAGCATTCAGGCGTCACACAATGCGAATTGCGTAACGAAGTTTGCCACCCATTACAAAGGTTCCAGCAGTTATTCTTCATCGTCGTCAGTCACAGCATTAACAAAGCGCACATAACGCCGTACAGACACGTAGTGGGTACCTTTCTTGTCTACTTAATGAGGAATAACAGTATAATGGGTACTTCCTTGCTTCGCAAAATATGATTATTCATGGCGTGGTGAGTACCTTGCAACTGCACATGTAATATTCGCCCAAAGAGATTTTACAACCGGCTCTGTAAAGGCCGCTCCTCCAGCTTTCTCTCTGACTGTGCTGCGTGTTCCGCGCAGGCCTCGTGTTTTTTTGTTGTTGTTTTATTGCGATAGCAATTAAATGGACACTCTCGGCTGATTTTTGCCGTCGCCGTTGCCATCGCCGTCATGCCCCGGATAACTATATATATGTACATATAAATAAAATCCATGAAGAAAAATAAATCAGAATAAAAATTACCTAAGCGTGCCACCGAGATTCGAACCTGCGACCCCTCGCTCTGCAGCGCGCAGCTTTAAAGAACTCGGCCACACGCCACCGGCTATTTAGCATAAGAACGGCGAGCTATTTATATACACCATTTAACGCTAACGGCACGGAGAGCTCGGACGTGCTTCAGCGTGTG
Source organism: Rhipicephalus sanguineus (assembly GCF_013339695.2). Classification (NCBI taxonomy): domain Eukaryota; kingdom Metazoa; phylum Arthropoda; class Arachnida; order Ixodida; family Ixodidae; genus Rhipicephalus; species Rhipicephalus sanguineus. Next base: position 87,189,907 of record NC_051186.1, read on the forward strand.
CGGTATCACCTGCGAGATTGCCCGCAGGGCGTGTTTTAAGGCAACGCTCCTACATTTTCCTTAAGTTTTAAAGCTGCCCTTGAGACGCCCACAAAAACGTGGCCCATTTCTTACCCACCCACGATGGAGTGACCTAGAATAGGGGGAGTGTCCAAAGCGCCGCGGGAATACATGGGAGGAGCGAGGGCCTTTTCCGGTGAACTTCCGCGCCGCGGCGCTGCCGTGCCGGACCCGTGGGCTTTCTCCGCGGCGGAAGCCTCGTCAAAGTGGCGAGCGTCTGCTACGCGCGTGATATTTTGTCGCTATTAGCTAAAATTGCGGAGATCTGGGCAATATTTAATACTGCGTCACTGCAACATAATACTGCAGCGACTCATCACACAGAGAACGCGTTTGTTCGTTTGTGTGTTGTGAAACGGGGATTTTGTATATATCCTTTCAGCTGGTTTGTCACCGCATTGGTCCACACTTCCGCGGCTGTTTGAGGAACGCATCCTGCGCGCACTTCATCGCGAGAAAAGGCGCTTAAATTACTTTCGTGTGGAATGACGAACGTAAACTTGCTGCAGGAGAGAATAAACTGGAGATAACCAGGAGAACGGGGTAGCACATATACACGTAGTAACTGGCTCATGCATGCTAACGCGTTTGCACCCTTGATGTCCTATCTTTTATTTCGTGCATTGGATTGGTTTTACAAGGCTCCTTCCGGCGCTCTGCTGTTTCAAGCCATTTCATGCGAAGCCGAATGTGTCAGTCGGCGTGGCCGCGGTACCAAAAGTAAAAAATAACTCGCGTAACTCGCGTCTCGTTCACTTGGTATACACGAAAATTGGAACGGAGGGGCACGAATGAACGTATGCTCAACACAACCAATAGGTCATGGCATCACTAACCTGACATGCTTGCCGTTTGCGTAACGACTAACAATAATAATATGGTGTGTGGCGCGCAAACCCGCTTTCTGTAACCAGAAATAATTATGACGATGTGTGGTCTGACGATTTATTTCCGTCAGGCTGTAAAAAACGTGGTGGTCACCGATATCGATGTCAACATGTAAGACTTACCCATACATTTTGAAGAACTGACCGCATAAGTAAAATGTATGCGAAAAAATTACATGAAAAAAAAAACATGGTCCCTTATGCATTCGCCTGAGATAACTCGAAAACGAAAGCCATCTTTTTCGTCTGTCGATGCATTGAACCTCTCTCGCCCATTTCCTCCGTGATCGCCCCCCGATCACGGAGGCAATGCAAAGCGACCATGTCACGTGGTGGCATCATGATATAACGTCACGTTGAATGACGTCGTAGTGGCGTCACAAGTTCTGTCGGCGTCATCGCGTGATGATTTTGTGCATCACTCGTGTTGGCTACGCGGGATGCCGAGGGTCAGTTTTCGTGTTTGATGAGGCATCCAAAGCTTTAGCCTTAAAAAAATACAAACCAAAGAAAATGAAACGATAACAGTGCAACATCGTGTACGCCTCACCTCATGTTACGAGCGATCGCCCGAAAACAAACGTGATTCTCAGTTCAGAGCAGCTGATTGCCCGCGTCTGGTAGACAAAATAGGCTTGCTTTACCCGTCTGGTTATCTCTTTATATTTATTAAAGAGATGACAAGACTCGCTATTTAGGTACACCGAAGCTTCAGTACGAATTGTCGTGCAGGAAAAAGCGGTAAATTGCGGTCGGGTGCCCTGTTGGCGCGCAATTGAACAATTGAACAATTTTCTGAAGTGATTGAGATATTACACGTCTATTTATCAATTTCTTACCGTATTTTCGGTTCAGGCAGCTTGTACAGCAAGAATGGGGGCATTTGTAACCTTGTTTCATGATATCTGGATATTTGTAAAGCATTTTCTGTAGTACGCCTTTTAAGCAAAAACTTGTACGTGGAATAAGGTTAGTTTACCTGGCATTGCTTTTCTTTCAAATGTTTGCGCACGGTGAGCCTTGTTGTACGCTACCTCAGAAGCAAAAACTTTGCAGTGGCTTAGCTCGGCTATTCCAGGATATACGTAGCGTTAGCAGAGGTTCAGTTGATTTTTCTTAGCTTTCCAGATTGTCTAGGATTATTAGCCTTCTGTTCATTCTTCGTACGCTGAACCGCTAATTGCCAGACAACTACTTCTGGATCCGATGACATAAGCTTCTCGGCTCTTCTGCGCCGTTGAGCAGCATTTGCGCTCTCCTCCATGGCGTTACCCACCTGCAAACGCCAGTCAGAGGCGCCATAAAGTGGCACCAGCGCACTATCAGACGGCCGCTTGACACATGATTTTTTGCATTCCGTTGTTGCCCCAGCACCAACACAACGTTGAAAGATGGATAAGCTCCATTCCGCACCGCATTATAAAAGTTAAGTAGACTTGAAGTGCCCAGTGTGGAACCGCGGCGCAAAAAACTACAGCGCGTAGCAGACGCCCCCCGCTTTCCGCGCGCTTCCCGAGCACGCAATGCCCACGGGTCCGGCGAAGCAGCGGCGCGGCGCGGGAGTTCACGGCAAAAGGCCCACGCGGGAGCCGGCGCTACCGGCGCTTTGGACACTCGCCCTATTCTAGGTCACTCTACCCGCGATGTGAAACTCCAAGTGATGATGATGATGATGATGATGATTTGCTGCTGTTCCCTTTTTCAACGGGTGGGTGTAGTGGCACCCGAGCAGACGTATTTAGGAGAAGAAAAAAACGCATATTACACTGGAGAGGCCCAGCAAAAGGAAAGGGGAAAAAACGAACAAAGAAAGAAAAAGCGGGATACGCTAGGTGTCCTTGCACTGTGTCACCCTGCAAAGTCCCTTCAGGAACCTTATCACCCTGCGCTGCCGTCCTTAAACAATGCGTCGAACGCCATCGCGTGACAGGAGACGCGGAGGGTTCACTACATGCGCCGCAGTTATCAAGCAAAAAAAAAAAAGAGATCTAAGAGCGTTGTGTTGTAGCGCGCTGCTCAAAAAACGAAGTAACAACCGGAACAGCTGTTAGTTCGCGCTCGTCCTGTGTAATACCTGTTTGTTCTTTTCGAGTGTCCTTCATTGTGTTTGAGCAGCGTGCTGGAAGTGTCGAGCCGTGAACATTGTCAGTTCGGGGTCGTCCTGTGTGTGTTCTTTTTGTGAGTCCTTTGCGTTCGAGCGGCGCGCTGCAAGTATCGAGCTGGTTGCGGTTCTTCGTGCGACATTCTAATTTGTTGCGATTGCATTCATTGCTTCGGCATTGCGGTGAAACTGTGACTTTTTTTTCATGCCCATGACAGTTTGTCTCCAGCAGAAACGCATGTTCAGCTCCTGTGCGCGTTACCTCAGGTGATCAACACGGCTGAGTAATAAGACCATTGTTGTAATTGGATTTTTATCCTCGTGATTACACATAACACTGATCGTGAAATACGCTTCGTGGTTCGCATTTTGTGCTGGCTTGGAAAATATTCCAAAGGAGCGCTATATTGCTGAACAGCCTGAAAAAAAAAACCGCCAGGCCTGCGCTGAAACCGCAGCACAGTCACAGCGAAAGCTGGAAGAGCGGCGTTTCTAGGACCCGTTGTAAGCTCTCTTGGAGTTACAATACAAGTACACCAGAAAGGTACCCACAACGCCACAAATCACAATTTTTGTGAAGTTGGGAAGCACCTACTAAGCCACTATTCGTCATTCTGCTGAGAAACGAGGCACCAGCTACACGTCTGTAAGACATTATGTGCATTTTGTTGATGCGACGACTGATGACGATGAAGAATTATGGCTCAGCTCTTTGTAATGGGTTGGAAGCTTTAAACGGCCCACCAGTTATGTAATTTGCATTGGGTGACGCTCGGTCGCTATTTCCCTCTCCCGTCATGCTGTATAACATACGTTGACGTGGGAGGGAGACGGGGGAGGGGGCGAAGAACTTTACTGAGACCCCGAGGAAATGGATCATGCGCTTATGGGCTTCCTTGGCAACCAATACAAGTGCAATTGCGAGGAACCCACTACGCTATAAATCATTGTAATTTTTGAAAAGTAGGGCAGCAGGCACTGTGCCATTTTTGGTCATTCTACGGAGAGCCGTGGTACCTGCTAAACGCATGTAAGGCATTATGCGCACTTTGTTGATGCTGTGCCTGATGACGACGAAGAGTTATGGCAGAGCCCTTTGTAATGGGTTGGAAGCATTCAACAACCTACTCGTTGCGCAATTCACATTGTGTGACGCCTGGTTACAGAATTCGCTGTGTGCGACGCTTGGTGCTTATTTTACTCTTCTACCACGCTACATTGCATATGCTAATGTGGTTCGTTCCCGACATGAAGCCTGTATAGGACCTTTTTGCAAAGCAGTTTCAAGCACCGGCATGGCTCAGAGGTTGAATACTGGGCTCACACGCAGAGGGCCCAGGTTCAAACCTCGTTCCATGCTCGAATTTTTTTCTTATTTCGTTTTTTTTTCTTATTTCGAGCGATACTGGTTACGGACACCGGCGGCGGCAGCGGACAACTACGGCGCCAAAAACGGCCGGTGAAATGATCTCATAACAGCTTTCGCTGTAATTAGGCAACATTACTCCGCTTTTTAGTATTTTTGGCGTACATCAATACGTCCATCTCGGGTTACGCTCTTGGTTATAGTCAACGCACTGGGGAAGACGCGACCAACTCCCGTGTTTTCTAGCCTTGCTACAGTGAAGAAACGACATGATTGTTGTCGCAGTGGGCTTCGTGAAATTGGCAAGCGAAACAATTGCGGTAGAAGTGAAGCTTGCTTTTCTCTTCCACCTATTTTAACAGAACACCTTTTGGTGCATTTAATCTCGAAGAATGCTGAAACACTTGCGTCATGGTCCCAACTTTGGCAGCGCATCAACAACAGTGACATCGTCAAAATTTATTTCAAATGAAGCGACTTTCGAAGTCACCTGCTTCGGTGCGTAATTTATAATCCGTAGTGTAGACTAATCAGTAAGAAAGCCAATTTGCGAAACATTATATTTAACGAACTGTTCACTTTGATTTATCGTGCAGATACAGTCAGTTCCTCAAAGCAATTCTAACAAGACAATTAATTGTGCTACACGCGACAGCTGATTCTCAAAGCAGTCGCGAACACTTGGAAAGTGGGAGACATAGGCGTGATTGAAAAGAAAGCTGACTGAAGAAAAAAAAAAGAAACGCGCGGGAAAATACATAAATTAGTGCGCTACGTCAAAACGAAAAGATGCAGTGCACTATAAAGTGATCAATTTTCATTGACGAACGAGCCGCTGTTATAAATGAACACACGTAGATAAGCTGCGACAGATGCTGATTGAGGAGAGCTATAAGAATGACTAGCAGGTGTTCATTTATCTTCAAATGTGCGCTTAGTTAACACAGATGCGACAAAGAACGAATAAAATACGGGACACACGACGTCGATCGCAAAAATACCAACTGGTTTATGATCTGTAAAATACGTGGCCCTAGGGAAAGGGTTGTGTCAAACGAGCATACTCAAGATGCTCAGAAAAAAAATCATGCCAGCTTCGCTCTTGTGGTGCCAAGCCGGAAGGAAGAGCGCAGCTGGGTGGCTTTCCTTGTTGCTCGTTATTTTTTTCTTTCTTTCTTTCCTTTCTTTATCTTTGTCTCTATTTTTTGTATCTCTTTTTTGTATCTGTTTGTTTCGATTTCTATCTTTCATTCTATATTTCTGTCTCCTGTTCTCTCTTCCTATTGTTCTATGTCTTTCTTCAATTTCTTTCTCTCTCTATTTCTCTGTTTCCTTCTCTCCCTTTCGTTTTTTCTCTTTATTTCTCTATTGCTTTGTCTTTTATGTACCTGTTTCCTTCTATGTCTTTCTCTGTCTTTCTATCTTTTGTTGTCTTTGTTCCTTTTATTTCCCTCTATTTTTCTCTTCCTATTTCTTTCCATCACTTTGTCTTGTTCTCTCTTTTTTTCTATATTTTCTCTTTCTTTCTCTCTCTCGACTCGGCTTAACCAAAGTTTGTGAATGACTCTTTCGTGTATATGTGTGCGTTTGTGACTGTACTTACTATTTGTGTGTATATGTGAACCTTGTATACACCATAGTCATCACCCAACACCTGGAGTAGCAAGCCAGGCGACGAAGCAGGGTGACCTCTCCGGCATTTTCATTAAATATTATTATCTCTCGCTCTCTCTCTTTCGTGCGTTTCAGGTGCTTCACTTCGAGAGAGAGAGAGAGATAGAGAATAAACGTTTATTTGGAGCAAGCGCGCTGTGCGCCCAAGGTGGGGGCCTCCTTATTCCAGGTAGCCGCGGGTCTTCGCCATCTCTCGTGCCCGTTGAACAAGGCTTCGCTGCATCTTCAGGTCTGGGTCCGATAACTTGGCCTCCCACTGCTCTTCGGTCAGTGTAGCGGTGCTAGGGTTTTGTTTGCATCCCCATAGCATATGGCATAGAGTGTCCGGGACATCACAGTACTTGCAGATGTACGAGTGCTCAGTCGGTGAGATACGGTGAAGTAATATACCGTGAACGTAAGTGTTTGTTTGCAGCTTCCTGAGGGTTACTGCCTCTTCCCTAGTTAGGCTGGGGTGAGCTGGCGGATAAGTTCTTCGGCCTAGCCTGTAGTGCTGTAAGATGTCGCGGCACTTTTTGGGTAAATCATCTTTCCTCCTACGAGCAGAGTTTTCGTTTAACGTTCGCAGCTGCTGTACTCGGTGGCGGGGCTTGTCCAATTCCTCTGGCGCAAACACGCCAGTGGAGTTCTCTGCAATGCCAGATAAACTACGGCCCACTTGAACAGTTTCGCTGTTGAAAGATGACTGGGCAGAGCGTTGATTACACCAGAGAGGTAGTGAAAGAGGGAGAAAATGAAAAAAAAAGAAGTTACAGTTTCACCGCAAGGGCGAAGCAATGAACGCGATAGCAACAAATAGTAGTGTTACACGAAGAGAGGCTGACAGCTAACTGTTTTGTATCCGATCTTGCGTAACTACAAAACGCTGGCGTAAGAGAATACTGCCGCTCCAGAGAGAGATGCTCTCCGCATAGTCACTTCGCGTTGAGAACGCAGCATGTAGAAGGGTATACGAGCCGCCCGCTGTGATCGCTTTCGAGATAGCGCGCGCACCAGCGATCGCGACCGCGCCCTTAGATTCAAAGTTCAAAGTTTCCCCTTGCACGACACCCTCCCCCCCTCCTCGCGTCTTCGCGTCTTTTAAGGCTCATTAAAGACGGGCGGGGTGTTTCCTGTCTGCTTCGACGGCAGGCCTCCCGAGCGGTGTGATGTTATGGCATGCGCCCTCCGAGCGACGGCAATGAGCCGGCTCGTTTGAACACTGCATCGGCCGCGTTCGTCGACCCCGCTCGCGCGCTTTTACCTGCGGTAGAACGTTCAATGCGCGGGGAGATCTTATCAATTTGGACTTCACACCGGAAGGACATGACGGCGACGGCAACGGCGACGGCGAAAACCCGTTGAGACTGTCCATATAATTGTAATCGCAATAAAAAGAAAAAAAAGTAAAACAAAAGTTAAGAGGACGCTATCGCAGAAGCAACATCCGCTCAAAATTAGACTGTTCATATTCCGATACCTACCTAAACCGCAGTTAGAACGATAGAAGGAGCACTAACACAAGCGTCCTTGCTTTCTTCAAGAATGCTCAGGGTCTCTGAAATTTCTCGAGCAGCTTTTTTCTTCGGAGCGGGCTGCGACAGTTGTTCTTTCGAAAAATGCATTACAAGAACATTTTTTTTCAATGCGCCGCTAAGTTACTAGCAGCTGTTGGCAGGCGTACCGATGCTCTCTTACCCTTAGATTAGGGCATCGTCCTGTCTGTCTAACGTGGGACCTACTACATGATAAGGGAATCTTATAAACCACATATTTCATGCACTCGACGAACCTATCTCTGTGTTTAACTTAGCTAGTAGACTTTTGGGTCATTTGACCTGCACTGAATTTTTTGCACAAGCCTTCCAGCTTTTGCGGGGCTGAAAAAATAACATTCAACAACGCGTCGAGCAGCGATATTCCTCTTCTATGCGAAAGATTGTGCAGAAATGTAAAACGACATGCCTGTTGTTTTATCTATAACAACTTTATTCATTCTATAATCGCGTTTGAGTTCTCCTATTTGCTTTTCGCAAATTTGTATAATCATCCATTTAGCATAGTCGCTGTTCTGAGGTCACTTCATCTTGCCTTCCATGCTTTTTATTACACTGTGGTGGCATGATTTCGCCAGGCTAAGGAAGCATCGGTACGCCTGCCAGATGCTAGCAGCTGCTAGTAACTTAGCGGCGCATAGCAAGAAATCTTCTTGTAATGCGTTTTTAGAAACGCATTACACCCCTAATCAAGATTAGGGGGAGCTAAGGCTTACCGCAGCGCCACCAACACCCCACCCCCTTCCTCGAACAGACTCTTTAATTGTTGTTGGAGTCTGAAAAACAGAGAGCTTCTCAATGAATTCAAAAATCAAAATGAAGCGATGACACCCCCGATGCCTTCCTGGCTTTCCAGCCGTATATCCACCACGTCTTCTCTCCATTCTCATGGTCGACGTCGTGTAAACACTTCCTGGAATGCAGCATCAGAGGTCCTTGTCCGCCGTTATCATCAAAAAGCTGCGTGGCCAAAACCCTGCATGCACTTTAAACTATGACGGGACAGGTACAACTCAGTAAATGTATGGGCGCACTCGTCTCACCGGGGCGCCCTTTGGGTTGAACTTCCTCATCACGCGATATGGTTCTCGAAAAACAGACGTCACGTTTTTACTTCACCATACTTGTGAAACCGGTTCTTGTTTATGACAATGCCGTAGGTTTCTCTCAAACACCCATAAAAGGGCAGTCAGCTTTATCTGTAGTAAAAATAGTCATTCACCTACAGGTGAAGTACTATAGCCGATGTGCATACACATCGGCTAAAAAAGTGGTGATTTGCAAGTTGCAACGCTGGCGCTTTGGGTGAAATGAGCTCGTCTGAAATTTCAGCAACTACATACTAGACAGCCGGCAAGGAACGTACATCTCAACGTGGGCTTTTATGATGAATTCAGGACAGTGCATCGTAGGCACCCGTTTGCATTAAGTGAGTTTATTTGCAATACGATGTTTTTGGCAACGTTTTTTTCCCCCGTGGTGCTCGCGATGGGAACAATCTAGATGCGTGAATAAGAGTATTAGCCCTTAGAAATTGGGGTGGTGCCTCGTGGCGGTAGGCCTGGATGTCGTCACGGCGCGGACTCTACACGCGCGCCGTGGCGGGCCTATACATAACGTGCGCTCGCTTCGTACGCTGCTCCACTTTTGGCGTTTGGTTTTTGCTTTTCTCAAGCTTCAGACGAATGATGAAAACAGCATCGATAATGTTCCTAGTAAAAGGACAAAAAGCCATACATTTCTTCTGTACAGTCGCCAATGGAGCCCGCGCTCCGTCGTGCATGTACACTTTGAAAGGTGTGATCAGATTGTGTTGTTGTGTCACGCTGCTAACCTAGAGGATGGGTTTGATTCCCGACCACGGCAGCCGCATTCCGACTGGGGTGAAAAGCAAGACAATCTCTGTGCTTAGGAGCGCGTTAAAGAATTACAGGTGGTCAAAATTATTCTGTAGAGTGCCTCACAATCATGTCATGGTTATGGCATTATTAGGTTGCGTTGTTCACGGGCGATTCCTTTAAAAGATATGATGGCTTCGCCTCCACAAGTGTTATTTGCATTGAACGCATCCGAGTCAAACAGACAGCATTTTGCCGGTCTGCCAAGCCCCGCGCGCGGTTATAAAAACGCATGCAGCATGGAGTCTCGCAAAATATTTCTAAAGCGCTCGCCCCAGAATAGCGCCACAGCTGCCGCTTTAGTTTTTCTTCCGTATTTACTCATTCATCATGTTGTATAGTTTCAAATTTTCTTGAAATTATTTCTGTGCTTCATTTCCATACAAAAAAAGATGGGCCTAATTGCAGAAACTTCTTACGGCTGTCAGACTGTGTCTTCATGCAGCATTGTTGCAACGGTACAGTCACGTTCGTCACGCAGTTTAGACATCAAACTCGTAAATTAATTTCCCCTGCAGTTCATTACCCCTGAGCAGCATGAACCTGTATGTGGACATGACCGGTCGTTGCTACATTGAGGCGAAGGACGCTTAATTATCAGTTGGCTCCAACCTTTCAGTGCGCCATCGAAACGCTGCAGAGCGCCCATTTTAAATTTCTGGCGTTTGTTTGTCAAGCGATTGCTAACAGCAGTGCTCCCGCGCGAAATGAACATAAACGTTTGTGACGCTGCGGTTGATCGGATATGCAGTTTACGTAAATCAGGGTATAGGACTATATAATCCCTGACGACTTTTGAGAAGAAATCTGTACATAATGATCTAAGTACACCAACGTCTCAGCATTTCCGAAACCGTTGTGTGTGCGGCAGTGCAATTCTGTCAAATCACCTAGATTATTTACACAGGCGCACATAACTTGCACGACGAACCGCGATGTATTTAGTGAGTTGGAAACGCCCTAATTACATTTGTAATACTTCGGGACACACGTTTTAACCTTGGAGTCTATGCCGTATTCTAACGAAGTTAGAACAATTTAGCATAAATATTTTCTTAGCACCTATTTCTTCGAGTATAGGCGCTGAAAACAGCGATGTCTTGCTGTGCCCCTTCACTCGTTTCAGTCTTTTTTTTTTTTCGTCGGACGGTCAAACTTTCCGTGACTTCGTTAACTCTCGCTAGTGAAGAAAACTTCCAACTCCCGCCTTGGGAGATTTGCATTCTCAATATGAGGAGTAACCACCACCGTATCGCGAAAGAGTGGCTAGATGGCAGGCGCAGAAAACGGCGATCCTAGGAGGCGGAGCAGGCGAGTCCTTGCCGTGACGTCACATCGGCGTGACTGCAGCGACGCTAGTGTTCGTTCTCGGGGTTTATTAGTGTGCCATTCGCAAAGTGATACATATTAGATCAAATAACTTTATTGATTGCCCTGCGAATTGGTGGGATGGGCCTGGATCCCGCCTAGGCTTCGGCCAAGGGTTGCTGGGCCTTGGCGGCTTCTTCGGCTCGCTGGACGGCCCAGAGTTGCTGCTCCAGGTCCGAGCTGAGCAACGCAGACTCCCAGCGCGCGCGGAGGCTGTCGCTGTTTAAGGCTGCATCGCGACTATTGTTTATTATATCTGGACATCCCCATAGTATGTGCTCTAAGGTGGGTCTCGAGTCGGAATGTCTACACTTGTCTGTCGTGTATAAATCTGGGTATACCCCGCCACGGTGGTCTAGTGGTTTATGGCACTCGGCTGCTGACCCGAAGGTCGCGGGATCGAATCCCGGCCGCGGCGGCTGCATTTTCGATGGAGGCGAAAATGCTTGAGGCCCGTGTACTTAGATTTAGGTGCACGTTAAAGAACCCCAGGTGGTCTAAATTTCCGGAGCCCTCCACTACGGCGTCTCTCATAATCAGATCGTGGTGTTGGGACGTTAAACCCCAGATATTATTATTATTATTAAATCTGGGTATATTATATGCATGATAGTTGCACGTGGGTAGGATCACTTATACATATATAATATTTTGTTACGAAACAAAGCATTTATTTAAAATCATCTCTACTTCTATACCTAACTGTATTTATAAAGGTGGGGCGCCGAACTTCAATTTGTTGAGTTTTCTTACATTGTTATGTTCTGTACAAGCTGTGTGCTGAATATGTGCATTTGTACAGCATGGTCGCTACTATTCTTATATAAATATGCAGGTAGATAGATACGCAAGCCTTGACGAAGCAAGGACGTCTGGCGAAACTGTTGACCAATGAATAAATTTAATTTGACTGTGCTAA
>NC_051186.1:87206714-87224929 GCF_013339695.2 Rhipicephalus sanguineus
ACGCATGTTAACCTTGTGCGTTTTCGCCGAGAAGAACATGCCGAGAAGAACGTTTTTCGCTTAGCGCATCCTCTGTCACATGTTCATCTTTTGCATTTTGTGCCATATATAAAAGTTAGTTTCTTCTTAACAAAATCAGTTGTAAGTTAGCGCCCGTCCTCGTTTTTTCTGTCTGTCCAAGTACTCTGTTCGCGCTATACAATTCGTCATGTCATACCAACTAGCCCAAGCCGCTACCCTTCTAAGTTCCTTGACAGGCTGACAGTGACCTTAAGCAAATGACGTTATTAATGGCGCATGAGTCGGCCATACACACAGTTCCCAAATGCGCACTTTAATTGACGGGACAGTTTGCGCAGCGGTCTCTCCTGGCGGTGGCGAGCCACCTTGCTGTATGTAACAGATGACATCGAGCCCATGGGCAGAACGTTGGTGACAATGTCCGCCGCCGCGAGTTCGCGCTTCTTCGTATTCGGAAGTTTCTTCAGATCGTCACCGTGGTTCAGCCAATCATACATGTGACTACCGTCAGCCCCCAGTGCGACAATATCTTCGGTTAGATGCTTGTTCGAGTCGCGCGTGAGTGCTCCGCTCACACTACTGGAAAAGTGAACGGTCCTCCTTGCCAAGAAGTTTCTGAGCTTGGAACCACCACAGACATAAAACCCGTTAAGCTGTGTGCCCTCCGCATACTCCTCCCCTGGGCTCCTCGCATACATGCGCTTACCGCACGGGTCCAACGGAAAATTGCAGCACGCATAGGCGTGCGCACAGGGGGGGGGGGCGCCCCCCCCCTAATCATCTAAGAGGGGGGCGCAAAATCTGCCCCGTACATTGACCCTTCCAGTCATCTAAGAGGGGGTGGGGGCCCAAAATCTGCCCCATACATGGACTTAGTAGGGTGGGGGGGGCGCCGCGATGAACCTTCGCCCCCCCCCCTAATGAGGAACCCTGCGCACGCCTATGGCAGCACGTCTGTGGCAACAGCTTCTGAACGAAGGGTTCGTGAGGAAGTGGTGCAGGTTGCGAAAGAGGCTGCGCCTTGACAGTTCCCCCGCTAACGCACGCATCCTGCTGGCGTTCCGTCAGTTGACTGAGACTCCCGTCTGCCGGCTCGGACCTCGGTGTGCTGGCCTCGTTGGCAACAGTCGTCACAGTAGTGGACAGTGGCCCATCTCGGCTGTTGCAATCAATAACTTGACTGGGGATGTTGCCTCGGGTAGTTTCCGCTGAATCGATGAAGAGCCGCCGAGCAGAGGCCACAAGATGAATTTTGGGCTGTGTCTCCTCTGGTTCCAGCCCTGGTTGTGATGGCGTTGATGTCGTTTCAGTGGGCTCGCCGAGAGCACAACTTTCGACCAACGGCACAGGCGCCGCCTCACAGCCTCTCTCCCCATCGGCGCCCACTATCACGCAGGCTCCGCTATCTGACCCCCCTGGCTCACACAGACCAGTGCTTCCATCTACAATCCTCTGCTCCTCAACGCTGGCCCGTTCCTTAACCTTTGGCCTTTCACTTGTGTTCTCGGCAGCACGTTGCGCTCCCTTTCCCAAAACACAGTCAAGAAACTCTTCGAACCTGCGCAGCTGCCTGCGGTCCAGCACCTCCAGCGCCTGCTCTATCGAGCTCACTGCTTCGTCCCTCAGTCCATCCATCGCTTGCATCCCACCGCTTCCACCAAATCCAACGCTGAAACCGCACGACGTCCACACAACAGAAACGAACACTATATTTGAAACAAAGGCATGGCACCGTCGCCTCAGCTTCACTTCATCCTTCTCGTCTTCCTACAATACGCCCACCCGCGCTGTGTGGCTTCCTTCCTCTTCATCCAGCTGGCTGCAACAACACGTATGCATTTCACACCCCACAGGCGATGCCTGTGGGAGCACGCTTTACAAGTGCGTCCAAGAAAGGGAGGCAACCGTAAAGCGCACTTGTAAAGCGTGCTCCCACAGGCCTCGCCTTCGCCGTGTACCGAAAGCCAACTCACTCCGGTAGATACCTTGACTACGAGTCAGTTCATCCGGTAGCCCACAAACGCTCAGTGCTGCGTTCTTTAATTCAATGAGCCACTCGCACCTGTTCCGATGCAAGAAGCCTGCAGGAGGAGCTCCAGACCATTGAAAAAGACCTCATCAGGAATGGATATCCTAAAACATTTTATTAAGAAAGCAACTAAGTTCATCATGCATAACCAGCAGCAAAACAGTCAAGTCATTGACAGTACAGCGTCAACACGCCAGCGCGCAGCGATTCCGTACATTCAAGGTGTAAGCGAAGCCCTAGCTCGCGTGTTTAGAAAACGTGGTGTCCAGATCGCGCATGTGCCAGCAAGCAAGCTGAAGGGTGACTTGCTAAATGTGAAGGATCCTCTCCCTCGGCAACGTTTTCCTGGTGTGGTCTACAAGATCCCATGCGCCGACTGCGAATCGGTGTACATTGGCGAAAGCGGAAATTTCTGCAAGCGTTTGAAGCAGCACAACAACGACGTCGCCAAGGGCCACACAGTGACAAATGCACTCGCAGAGCATTCCGAGAAGACGGGCCACGAGATAAGCTGGGACAACGCACGCATCATGGCCACGGAGAAGAATTGGACGACTAGGCTCAATCTAGAATCTCTAATAATTCAGATCACAAGTAACACAATCAATAGATCATCTGGCACACTAAATCACGTGTACTCCCGGACTTTGCGTCATGCGCTCAGCGCTACGTAAGAACCTGCTGCTCTGCCGTCATTCCATTGTGAATAAGGGATCCGTACGGATCCCGAAACGTTATTTTGTTGTTTTTTTGACATTGGTCAGTGACCTGTTTTTTACCATGCCTTTACCTGACCAGACGGTATTCCGTCGAACTCTCGACTACGAACTATACGCTAGCGCCTTCCCTTTTTCTTTCTTTAGTCCGTGTGGGTGAGTGCGCAGTCGTTTCACCAACATGAACAAACCAACGATCCCGAACGTCCCTTTTGATATGGTGTCATATCGTCAGTTCTTATTGTCCTTGTAAACACGTTCATTAATAAGCTCGAGACATCCGTCACACGACAGCGTCTTTTTGCGAATGTTAATTTACTTGAGCAAAGTAGCTATTTGGGCGAGTTGATCGAACTTCATCATAAAACAGCGCACACACTAAAATACGAAGGAAGGAGGAAGAACTGACGAGACAGCGCTCGTGTCGTCAGTTTTCCTTTTTCTTTTGTATTTGTGTGTGTGCGCTGTTTTATGATGAAGGTTAATTTACTTTGAACACCATCTTCAGGGTCAAGCTTCCGTATTCACACAAAATTGGCACCGGTAATGCTAGAGCAATCCGCCTACTTCCGTGTTTTGTGTATTACTCAAAACGCGAAGTCATAAAAAACAAGATGATAGCGAAAGACGTCAGGGAGTCCTCTTCGAGCCCTTCGAAATGGTGGGTTATCTTTGTGAAAGATAATGACAATGCGCGATTTTATGGACACTACCATGCTTTGAACAATATTACGAAGAGGATGCGCACCCTCCATTGTAGACTCATGGCACTCTTGAGTGCCTAAACGAGTACGAGTACTATTCTTCCAGTAACTACTTACCCGGTAATTAACACATTTCGATTGACGAGCTCCACCTAGTGATGCAGAACTATCGATAGTACTATCAATACTATCGATAGCTAAGTCCAGTGCTGGGCTGTATCGAAGATACATGTATCTTCGATACTATCTTAGATAATCTTTGGGTACCTTGTATCTGTATCGCGATACGTCTCGCAAGACGTGTATCAGTATCTGTATTTCCGATACATTGTAGAATGTATCGTGTATCTTAAGATACAAGATACTGCAGTCGCAACACCGCGGCGCGGAACAATAAACGTTGATCGAACTCCGCTTCTCAAGCTGATACTGCTAAGCCACCAGACTAAAACTAAAGACAATGACATGATTTTATCTTTCCGCCAGAGTTTTCCAGCGAGGGCAGGTGAAGAGCTCTGAGCGTCCCTATCGAGGGAGCAGAGTCACGTGGTGGCGCTCGCGTCGTCTCGACAAACGCGCGAACGTCCACGGCCAGACGACATTTTGTTATCACGGTTTCTTTTTTTTTCCTTTTATTGCGATAGCAATAATATGGACAGTCTCGGCTGGTTTTTGCCGCCGTCATACACCGTATATGTGTAAGTATATATATATATATATATATATATACATATACATTTATATATATATATATATATATATATATATATATATAAAAGTCCCAAAAAAACTAATTTAGAAAAATGCTTCCGAAGCGCGGAATCGAACCAGCGACCTCCCTCCCTCTCTGCAGCGCGTGTCGCTAACCACTACGCCACAAAGCGCAGATCTTTAAGGTAGCTAACGCCGAGCGTTATATACACACCCTTTACCGCTGGCAGGACTCGGAGACGGCAGGCGCTGATAAGCGTTTCTTCATTACCAGCGAGATGGCGCGAGTAGCGCAATGGGCCCATTTAAATGTCGTCGGCCAGCTCGCTCGCTTCTAATATTTGCGCAGGGAGAACCTTGCCCTTCCGCTTTCTGCTCGCGCGGTAATTTCTGGCAGGGAGCAGATGTTTTTGCAGCGTAGCAGCGCGTCCATCACGGGCCGCTTGTCTTGCTATCGCATTCATTGCTTCGCCCTTGCGGCGAAACTGTGGCTTTTTAGTTGTGCCAGTGCTATGGCACATGGCTCTTAGCTACTATCCTGTGCGGCGTACTACAATGCCTGCGGTGTCTTTTTGCATAAATTCTGATGCCGCTGTACCGTCGTTTGTGCGTCGTTACGAAGCCTGAAGAATGCAAGAAAAGCAGTTGCTTTGCGTCACGTGGATTTCACACATCGGCGATTTGAAGGACTTCTTCGATGCAAGTTTGACTTATATGCAATGATATTGACTTATATAGCGACAAGATTCCAACAGCTATAGCACCACCTGTACCGATGCTCGATTTAGCTGAACAAGCATTCATTTAACAGAAGCTATATTGGCGTACGTCTCCTTTTCTTTTATTCAATGAGTTTTCAAAGTCATAATTGTATTTGCGCAAGTTCTTTCTAAGCTGTCCTTTTTCATCCCATACATTACCTATGTCTCTGTATTGCTTTCTTGGGGTCTGCTTACGGCAATATGTCTTTAACGTGCTGGCAATGTAAGCTCTCTGCTTTATTATTTTAGCTGTTTGCATTATTTCTGCTACTGTTTACGGACTTATATTCTACTTAAGTTTACTGTTATGTCAAGGCTACGTTGAGAACAAATATATAATATTCTGCGCGTGCTTGGAGTATACAGTAACAAAAGTTCTGCTTACTGCTTAGTAAAATAGCGAAATTGAGTTTTCATGATAATAACGTAAATTATTGGGATCCATCTCAAAGATGTTAGCAAAGGGATTGGACAAACATTCTTATTCCTAATGCTCCGTTTTTCTAATGAGCGTCTCAACGAGTCGGTTTACGCTATTTTACATAGGCACTGAATTTTCTGTGGTCTTACTTTAAATGCTTAATTGTCATGGCTATTAGGGGTTACCCGCCGCGGTTGTCTAGTGGTTATGGTGCTTGACTGCTAACACGTTGGTCGCGGCTACCGCAGTTCGATGCCCGTGTGCTTATATTTAGGTTTTATAACACCACGTAGTCGAAATTTCCGGAGCCCTCTACTATGGCGTCTATCACTATCATATTGTGGTTCTGTGGGACGTTAAACGTAGCAGTTATTATTAGCTGTCGGGAGTGCCACCTCTATCGTGTTCCTATACTCATTCGCTGTGTTTGATACATTATCGCTTTTCTATTTTACTTTTACTTACTTATATTTCTTTTTCTTTTTTGGTCTTCTCTAAATATTTTTAATGTTACTAATCACCAAGCAATCGGAGCTTAAGTGGCAATATATATAGTGGGAATAGCGGTGGTGTCCTGTGGCATTTTATGCAACTGTAGAACACGTCTGACACGTTTCGTGGGCTGCAGATGTTCTCTAATAAAAGAAAAATTTTTAGGAGATTGCGCATTACTGAGCACGTCGCTAACGAACGCTATACGCCAGCCGATAAGTACAATATAAATGTAATTGCAGTTTATGTCTTCTACGTAAACAAGATGCGTCTCAAACAATGTCACTACCAGCGTACTCGCTGATGTATACCTATCGGTTAATCGGGTATTGCGAAAAAAATCGTGATACGTTTACGGGCAAGGTATAAATTTACAACGGTATTTGCACGATTGTGCGGAGGCTTCTTATTGAAGATGGCAGCCCGCTAGCTGGTCCGCAAGCAGAGCATCGACTCCACCCAGTTACAAAAGCGGCAAGCAAAAACCGTTGTCAGCGGAGTGTACAAATAGCTGTCATTGTAAGCAGCTAAAGCAACCCCAACAAGTTGTTTTGGAACAAAAGTAATATACCTTCAGCAAGAAATACAGAACTTGTGAGATACTGACAGACATTTAATTCAAATGAAACAAAATTGGTCGCGGTTATTAAACTTTCAAGCGAACATTTTCGTGCATCGGCGTTTAGTGCTACATTACCGTACATACAGATATACAATAACAAATTTCCGAATGTATCGAAGTATCGTAAGATACAATTGGAATGTATCGTATCGGATACAATCGGCGTTGTCGTATCTTGTATCTGTATCTCAAATACTTCTTGCCTGAGTATCTTGTATCGTATCGCGATACAATTTCAAAGTATCTTTGCCCAGCCCTGGCTGAGTCACTATCGAACTATCGATGGGAAAAGATACTATCGATAGCGCTATCGCTAGTAAGCACTATCAATAGTTTAAAATCAACAGCGCGAACTCATTGCAGAATAAACTTGGTTCCCCGCGCGCGTGGTACATAGTGGAGCCGGAGGAGCAAGCTGAAGGGCAAGAAAGTTGACATGCTTGTGTTCTTCACCAGAGTGCTTCGCTGACACATGAGCATAATGTCAAACTATTCAGCTGTAGCGGAAAGGAAGCCGTTACGTGGTGTGGAACTGCGCGGCTTCAGATTTATATTGCATTTTATGATTTCAAAATAAAAGAAATTATCAAGAACTAAGTTTGTTAATTGTAAGATGTAACTGGTTGCTTTTCAATATGAATTTATTGATGGACATATGCCATCATTTTCACTGCTCAAATAATTTCTCTTGCCAAAAATTTGCTCGTATTTAAGCAAAGCTGATAGTAGGCTATCGCGAATATTTTGGGCAGTTTGGCCAGCCAGCCACAGTATCGTTATTCGCGCCATTATGTATAGTTTGTCTCGTGGTTGTGTCAGTGAAGAATGCTGCAGCAAGACTGGGAAATACGAAGCTCTTTATTTGGTCTAACTTGTGCCCAGAAAATCAAAACTCAGAATACAAGCGATACACGCTGCGCACTGATAGCGGTGAGAACAGTCGCCGGCCGTCGAGTAATCTGATAATCGGTGGAACGCTTCGTCTTTTATACATCGGTCATGAAACCTTTTAGCGTTATCACTGGTGCTCGCGTAAGCCTTCGAATAAACTTGAATATTCGCGTCCGGCGCGTAATCTTAAAATGTCAACAATCGCGAAGCCTCTCAAATACTGCGGCGCGGTGCTAACGCTGCTAACGCTGCTAACAACAAACGCTGCTAACAGCCTGTCGGTGAAACCCGAATAAATCAAAACAAAGCATTAAACACGCGTGGCAGTAATATCGCTAGTAATATTACCGACGGTACTACCTATTCGACTATCGATAGTTTATCGACAGTTTGTTTACACTATCGATGCTATCGATAGTCAATTTACCGATATTTCTGCATCACTAGCTCCACCGCTAATACAAAGAAGAAAAAAAAAACACCCCTCAATGGTACATTTTTGGTCATTGTAATGCCTAGCTGCATCAAAAAGGAAGGTGGATGCTCTACTCGAGGCGTGTAGCCAGAAATTTTAAGTGTGGAGCACTTTAAGGGCCCGCCTTGTCGTCCATCCATGCATCTCACGTGGCGTGATCAGTAAAGCTCATTACAGTCCAGAACAAGGCTAGCAATGCTCAAACCCGGGTTACAATCAACGAACAAGGTCTGATATAATATAACTCAGAGAAATAAGCACGAAGTAATCGCAATTATTAACTATAATTTGCGAAAACGTTTCGGAAACCGGCGGCTGACTCAGGGGCTGCGGAAGAGAGGGCGCCACCGCCTCGCTGAGCGAGCGAATGTCCCCCCCCATAGGCTTCATTGGCGCTGCTTCGCTGCATCTGGTGGGGGAAACAACTTGACTCGCTGCTGACGACGCGTATCTCAACTGCCGTAACAAGCAGGAAGTCAATGAAGCGCATAAAAAAGTAGCGGGCATGTCGCACACCAAGATTCCGAATCCCCCTAGCAGGGTTCTAATCGTGCCGCGGAAACCCTGCATGCTTACCTCAAACCCTGGCGTCATCGACGCTTGGGTAACATGTGCAGTGGGACCTCTACGAACGGGAATCGCTGGGTACCCGTGCTACGCACTTCCTGAGGTGTCACAGTGGTGGGGCGGCCATACGTTTCTTTTTTTTTTTTTTTGTTTGGGGGAGGGGGGGGTATTCACCCTCTCTTTATGTATGTTTGTACAGTGTTTGTATGTGTCCGTGCATGCAAAATTGAAAGGTATCGGGAAAGGGGTGTTGAATTCCCCCCTCCCCGGCTACACCAATGCTCTCCCCAAAGCCTACAATGGTAGAAGTTAGCATGCTTCCAGGACCCAGGACAATGTAGTCGTCTGCTGTGCTATTTTTCGGCTTTTTATCCGTCAGTATTGTAGTTGCTGGTGCAAAGAGATGACCGTGCAATTGGAGTACGCTTTCGGAGTTTTAACTTTTTCTTTATTTGCGCACATACCCTTTTGCGCTCATTTTTCACACTCCGCCGTACAGTACCTATGGGATGGCTACGACGTGAAATGTGAATTCCTACCCACCGGGTCTCAACTGCTGCGATTGCAAAAAGAAAAGAAAAGAAACATAAGAGTGTGATTCATTAACAAGCTTGCTGATTGACACACAGCTAACAAGCTCAGCGGGTTTGTCCTAAGAGCGGCTTCATTCAGTTCGCGGTAGGTGCGATGCCATAAGAGTTAACCAAGCTACCACGCAGTCTGCAGAAGTGTCGCTAAACTGCGTTACCTCGCCTCGCTGTGTACGCCGTCTTCCCGGTCCCGAATTGTGCTGTACTGGTGATGGACCGAACCGCTATTCTGTGTATGCGGTCAGCCCAAGATGATGAGAGCAGCTGCACCATTCTGTCAGACGACTTCACCAAGTAAGTGCTACTTTCATGTAAGTGCTGCTTCTTTAAGGGCTTGGAACAGCTTACGGTCGCGGACATGGAAGACTGAATTGGCGCCGCTGATAAATTGTTGCAACTTAAAACGACTCACTCTGACGCAACAACTCTGCGCACAAGAAGAAGCTAGAGAAGAGGGCGATAACCTGGGTGCCTTTGAACGGGCCGATATTATCGCGTGTTAGCTGAAATACTTACGCGACATCCAAAGATACAGATAAAGGGCGACACATCCTACCGTTTAGGCGAGCTGCAGGGCGTGCAGTGCGCGCGGCTTTGAAACTGCGAACGAATAGACTCATGGTGCGTTCACGCGGAGCCGAAGAACGCGTTTGAAAGGCAAGTTAGAACACGTTCACTCATTCACTTCCACAGCGAGGACAGGGTTCGTTGACAGCACCTTGAGTGATTTCGAAGGCACAGGTGACAACCACCAAGAAATCGGCCGAGGCTGCTCTACGAACTACTTCGAGTGCGTTCTCCGGAAGCTTTAGAAACCGGCCAAAGTTCAACCCATCAGGCCCACCAGGGTACAGTAAACTTCTTATATTTATTGATGTGCGAGCACCAGCCTTTCACGGTACCTTAGGCAGCAGTGGGTACATGCACGCGCGAATACACAACGAGGCACGCGACATATGTAACTGAAATATCGGCGAAAATTGCAGGACGCAGGTCGTGCGCAGGGTTGCCAGGTCGAAAAGACAAAAAATAGCCAATAAATCAGAAAAAACTAGCCAGAAAGTAGCCAACTTGAGCCAAGGGCACTAAAAGTAGCCAAAAGTAGCCACACGTGTGTGAAAACGACTGCGACCTTGTTATTCAAATGACTAAATTCAGTAGCCTTTTGGTGGAAACGTAAAGAAGTACACTAGAAACCCTTCAAAATCATAATTTCTGAGAATAAAGCATAAATTGTAGACTTTAGCAATCATTTCGTGCCGGATGATGAAGTTTCTTACGCTGTTGCAGAAATGACGTCCTCTTCGCGCGCCTTGCGCGATTTTTCTTGAAAGGGCGACAAGTACCATCGACAATCAAAAATAGTGCTGCATAAGTGTGCACAAAGTCAGTTTCCGTGATTGAAGCATAAATTGTACTCACTTCGGCAATCGTTTCTCGCGTGATGACTAAGTTCGAGTAATTAATATTCTCGAGTCGCAGTCCGCCCCTAATTCTTGGAAACGACACAAGCAGTTCGTCAGATATCCGATTTCTAATGTCGTCAAGTGCATAGCACCTTGGATGCGGAGCGCTTTCGGTTGTCCTGTTCACTTTCAATTAGTTAAAAGTCGTGTTCAGCAATAGGTGGTCTGCGAAATGAGACGCCATGCAACAGTTTTCTCCCAAATCCCAGCCACTTATGCATAAGACTTCTTATGTATAATGCGAGCACCAAATTCAATTTCGGGAGCTTGTTACACGCCTTGATAACCATGTTTTGACACCGCATACTCGAACGCCAGCGGCTGCGACTTCACAAGCTGTTGATAATTTGGTTCAAATTGAGGCAACAAGAAACTAGCCAAAAAGTAGCCAAGTAGCCAACACACTTTTTCTGCCGCCACCGGCCTAAAAAAGTAGCCAAATTGGCGCAAAGTAGCCAAACCTGCCAACCCTGGTCGTGCGGGAAAGAATCGAAGCGTGCCGAAGACCCTTTTGGTGTCGTGGCTAGAAGACGGGTTTGGGGGATCGAAACTCCCCCCCTCCTCCGAAATTTTTACATTTTGTATGTAGTACATATATACGCTCACAAACATGTACAAAGGGTGGGTCAGTCTCACCCTCCTGCGCGCCTCTTCCGCCGCCGAAATATATTTATGGCAATAAGAATTTCTTTCAGGCTAGTTGGTTCTTAGCGAATGGGTGGCGTACAGCGCATACACGAAGGAGGTAATGAGAAAGAGAGACAGGAGATTAATTTGTGGTTACGCCCCTGGTGCCGCTGTCCCAAAGAGCTGCACAGGCAATGCATGACGCGCAATAAAAGGAGTCTTTACTTAGAAAATAACGGAATATACATTTCAACATTTAACGGTAGCAACGAGCAATGGGCGAAAAATTCGCGCTGAACCAAACGAGGTCGTAGCATATACGACAGCGTCAATCAACTGGATTTGAATTAAGGTAATGCTGCTGGTATAATAGCAATATCCTAAACTGCAAGAAAAATATATAGTATGTGTTACTCTTTTCGGTGAATTCTTACTTGCCACGCGTATGACTCTCTTTAAAGAGACAGGTCAACTCTTGTTTGTGTCCCACGAGTCTACGACGAGAGTATAATGACTTCCTAAGAGAGTTTACGTGTCCCTTTAAAGAGAGTCACGTACGTGATATGTCAAGGACACACAAAAAGAAAGAGTCAAATGGCTCTTTTATCTTAGAGTTTATATGACCCAACTGACACTTGCAATCATGTACCCAGCATTAGCCCACACTTGTAGGAAGCCGCTATCACCTAGTTTCACTTAGCCATGCTTACAACATCATCAACGGACACTAGCCGACACTAACCATGATTTAGCTAACACTATGGTGACGGTACCACAGTCGCCATCTTGCGAGTAGTTTCTGCTTGAGCCCCAGAAGACCGCCACCTAAGTCACGTTTGGAAAAAAAAAAACGAGGAAAATGCACTCTTCGCCGTCGTAGCATGCGGCGGCGAAGAGGCCTCCTCCTTCACTCTAACTTCTCCTATACTTTTTCCCCTTTCCCCCCAGGTGTCGCGGTTGTGGTGTCCTCGCCTGAGAGACAGTTACTGCGTCACTTACCCCCACTATTCACCTAATTTTCCCAAATAAAGAATCTCTTTCTCTCTGTTCTAAAGCCCCTCCATCGCGTCTACTGCCGCTTCAGCGGAAAACGCATGGAGGGGCTTTAGCCTGTTCTTGCTGCAACTAATCCATTCTTTTCGGGGGCGCCGTTGCTTCCATAATCTCCTTTGAAACGTTTCAAATGTGCGTGTTGTCCTCCCTCCCCCCCCCCCCCCCGCAACAACAGCAACAACAACAACAGCAACAAAAAAAGGCACGGACCCGAGAGCATTTGTACTCCCGTGCAACTGTCCAGAAAAGAGGTGCCTCTCTCTCTCTCTCCTGGTAACGTATAACTATATACAATAGAGCGGTTAGGCGCTGAGCCGCGCTGCCGCAAGGGTTGCTGGAAATAATGGTTTGGTTTGTGAACCGACTCTTTCTCTCCCTCGCTAAAAAAGAGTAGAAAACAGTTCCACGGGCGTAGCCAGAAATTTTTTTCGGGGGGGGGGGGGGGTTCATACATACTTTATGTATGTTCGTGCGTGCGTTTGTATGTGCGCATGTATATATACGCAAGCAAAACTGAAAAATTTGGGGGGGGTTTGAACCCCCCTACCCCCCACCCCCTGGCTACGCCCCTGGACCGTTCGTTTGTGCAGTAACTTCTCGAGGAAGTTCTTCAGTGGCCCTGAACACCGGCAGTGTTGGGTCGCGTGGAACAGCCTCAACCTTATGCACGTGCATAGCAATTATAGATTTCTCCGCTGTCGCCAGCTTTGGTTCGGCTGTAAATGTAGTGTGGGTGTCGCGCATGGTCCGCTTGATACTTATGTCGCTACATTCAGAAGCTACCCAGAAAGCTCCTTTCCACTTCTTCCTGGCTATCATTACACAAAGCCCCCTTTTCGTGCCTTGCAGTGTGCCAAAAATGGTGATATTATATGCATGAACGAAGGAAGGGCTTTGCCTTTTTGCCAGCTAAAACACCATGAGCCTCATGCATCCCTAAACAGGTGTATGGGGCGCTGCTTCCTTTTCCTCTGTTACGTAGCTATTTGAAATCTTCAAGAATGTGAATGGGGATTTAGGGTGACATCGGCCATGTTGTGGTGCAAGCGTGGCGAACAGGCAGAGAGCGCAGGTCAAGCAACGCGACATACATACTTGGAGGGCGCACTCACAAACATACACGAACGCAATGCTCAGCTTTAGCCAAACGTATGAGCGGTTTTTGTTTTTTCAGCTATAAAACGAGTCCTCCTAGCACCGCAGCGAAGAGCACAAGTCGTAACACAGATGCGAATTGCGTCCTTTTTGGGAGTATTGAATAATACAATGTGTAAGGGCTCTTTCTCGGCGAAACCCAACCTATCTGTATAGGCCGAAAGAAAACTAGCTCAGCTTTTCGAAGAGGCTCTCCAATAAGGCTCACGGAAGCGATTGTTTTTGTACGAAAATTGACATTTCTTCCCGCAGGTTGGCTGCTATTGGCAAAGTTGGGCAAAATTATGCTAAGCAGCCAAGTGTGCAGCTATAGTACAGAACTCGATCTATGCATTGCTTGTACTTTCAGTGCCGGCCAAAATTTTCCAATGTGCATTATTATCAGTTGTCTACGTAGCGACAATGTAAAGTAAGAAATAAATAAAACAGAACACAAAGAGAGACGGCAGTTGAACGAAGAACGCATTCAGTGCGAAATCTCCACCGAAGCGTCAAGAAGGTTGATCCTGACAAGGACTTTTTTTGTTTTGCTGGCTTTCTTGCTTCTGCTAGAGGTGGTGGATGTCGCCGCATTCTTTTTCCCCGTCTTAGCACAGTGCACATGGTTGGGAAAGTTTAGAGTCCTCATCAAGCGCGAAAAGTGCCCGTCGCCGTCTACACGAGTGCTACAAAAGAAAAATGATTGGTTGACATCACCGTATGACGTCACAGATCACCAAAATTTTTGTCATCGTGACGTCATTAGATGACATCGCTGCTTGGTCAAAGGTGGACAGATCCCCGAGCAACTGACAAACCGCGTGAGGTGCGGAAAGCTGTCGGTGGGGGTTGGGGGGGGGGGGAGAAAGTCGACTGAGAAGAAAAAGAAGGCGGCTTTGGCGTTCGAATCCTGTTAGTGAAATGCATAAGGGACCTTGAGAGTTTTATTTGGATAGATATTTCGCACACCCCCTGCGCACTTGCCGGGCTTTCGCGAATGCGACGGCGCACCTGTCAGAACCTGATCAGTTCGCGCACTTGGTACTCGAGATCTTTTCATTCGTTGCAGAGCCGCCGCACAGTGATGTGGTAAACGAAGTGATCACATAAAGCGGTTGCTTTAAAGGGGTACTGACACAAAATTTCGCGGCCGAGATAGCCTGCTGGATCGATTTCCGTGTACATGCGTGTACCATCTGCGAAATATCGACAACGAATAAAGCTTGGAAGGTATTTTATATGAATATTGAAGTTCGCGTGCGCGATCCAGCATTATATGGGCGCACCTATTGCATTGACACCCTCGGAGGTGACCCGAGGTGACCCCCCTACTTCCCCTACGTAACCGTTGTAGCCGGTACAACAAGTTGTGATGACGTCGTAGCCGCCATTTTTGTTTTCACGCGCTCGCCGCTGCGCTGTTGGTGTCTCAAGGAAATCGTCGCCAACAGAAGACGATGAGGAGGACGACGATAACGAGGACGATGATGGCGACGTCATCGCGCAGCACGTGCGGCAAGCGTGCGAATGCGAGGAGACGACGCGAACAGCGCGGAAGTGCGTCACACTTCTGTGTGCTGACGTGATCGAGCGCTGCAGCCGCTAGGTGGTGATAGATGCACCCGGAGGCTTGTCGTTTTTGAAACCGAAACTGACACTGGTCGGTAATGAGGAGCCTGTAATTAATTATCTGTCGCGCGCTGCAGCAAACGATGTGCCGTGTTATGACTAACAGGCCCCCAGCAACACATTGCAGCAAAAAAACTCGAGGCTAAAATTTTTGTCAGTACCCCTTTAAGAAATTCGCACGCGCTCACCGATGCGAGCACTCATAGCGCCAGCATATGGGATGACCATAGCGAAAACTCACGAACAGATGTTTTTTTTTTTCACGTTTTGCCGCCAAACATTTTTGAGATGCGACAGAAGCCCCTCAGCACGCAAATAAGCGCAAGGGTTTCAAAAAAAAGGCACCCGCGGCTTCGCATAGAATAATTTTTTTTTTACTTTGCTAATTAGTACAGAGACTGGACTTGTCTCAAGCATTATTTTTTTTCTTGAGTCACCCTATGTGGTCACTTTGAATTGAAACGTCACCGTGGAACGGAAATTCTATATTTCAGAATCGGCGTCCAGATTTTAGTAATTGGGGAAATCAATATCGATGTGTTTTTTCGAAACCTGACGTCAAACCCCTTTCATAAATGACCCATATATAGGATATTGGAAAGGCGGTCTTTCAATGACAACGTTAGGTGACATTTTGTTCAAATTCGCTGTGCCCCCCCCCCCTCTATGTTTTTACCATCTTCGGTGTCTCGGCACTTGTGGGACTAAAATTCGTGATTGCAGCACGCCAGCTGATTGAGACCCCTGGCTTAGCGAGTGGAAGCTGCAAAATCGGCCCCGGCACCGCATTTGTTATTTGGGGGGCGGGGGGATAGGCGGCTCACAGATATGCCTAACTCAGGGGATTATGGCTGCACCAAGTGAGCTCTCGTTGAAAAGGTCCATCGGAGGGGCACGCTTAAGCGCGTCTATGTTTTCTGCGAAAGCCTCATTTACTAGGTGTCTATCGCGGCCGATGCCGGCGATACTGAGACTGTAAATGAGCTACGTCGCGCGCTCTGGCCTGTGAAGGGTGCGTAGAAAATAAGACGTCACATTATCTACGTGAGCAAAAGGCCGCTAAATTTAGTTTTGCTAGAGGTTGTTAGTACATATAGCATAAATTGTGCGCATGTTATCTATTTCACGCAGTCCAAGCTTTATTCCTGTGTTTCCAAACTTCAGTAGGCGCGGCTGGGAACGGTAGAGTTCACGCAGCCATCCGCACTATTTGCTGCAGTCGGGGAAATATGGCTCGCTAACTGACGGCTTGCAAAATAGTTACTGCGCATATGCGAGCAAGCTTGTTTTCCGCACGAAAGCCTCAACCACAGACTAGCAGACGAATATTTTTTTTTACCATTTACCACTAATCCCTGTCTTTCCTTTCTTTCGTGTTCCCCTTTCGCTCAGTGGAAGGGGAAACTTACAATGAGGCGTGACATTCCTGAAGTACGTATTGAGAAGCCTTGGTGCTGATCTTGCACCTTCGTATGAATGTAGAGGGGTGAACACGTTTAGAGCAAGAAAAACAGTCAGGGAAGGAGAAGTTTTACAGATGTTTGCAAAGTGGGCGCCAGATGCAACACCCCCTACGACGGAGTTGCTTTGTCGGCACTTTCGGAAAACGGGAGACAGCATGAACGAATGGATTCGCAGCGCGCCGTTGAGTACCCTAACGAGCGCGTAGCAATAGGCATTTCTGAGAACGCGTCCTCCACTCCCGTCGTAGTGTGATGACGTCAATTGAGGCCTCAGCTAGTCTAGAGGGTGTTGGCCAGGGTAAAGTGAGCTAGAAGAGGGTAGTGGGCTTGCTGGGGTCCCCTGCTTGACGCCGGGTATGTCACATGTGTGGTGGCGCCACCAGCGACTTAAATGTAGGGCACTGCCTGCCGGAGGCGTTTGTGCGCAACTGATGTCACGCTTTTTTGTGCGCTGTTATCATATGCACTGGACGGAAATGTACGCGAATTTCGGCAGTGTAAACGGTGATGCTGATGTCGCTGAGACAATAAAAAATAAAGAAAGAAAACTAGCGCGAGCTAGGTGCGTTGGCCTACATGCGCGCGTAAGGCATGGTAACCACCTAGAACATTGTAGCATGGTGTATGCACCTCTGCTGTTAGCTATTTATCTGATGTTAAATGAAACACACCGAAGACCGTCAGTACTTGTGCGAGTAAAGCTGCAGAAAACATTCTTTTCTGAAACTCTGTCGCCGTAACTCGCCGAACGCGCATGCAGAACTCGATGCATGCAAGGGATGCTGCGCAAATTTGAGATGCATATAAATTGCTCATACGAGTGATAAGCAGCGATGGCGAACTTTTCAAAGCTTACGCGTTTTACGGCTATCAATTGTAAACTGGATTCTTTGCATTTCTTGGGCACTACTTTCGTCAAGCACGCCTTTTACGAGCGTGTGAAATTACTGTCGATGACACACACTCGGGAGTTTACCACGAGCTCTTAATTTTATACATTCCACAGCATTTAAAAACTTGGAGCTGCTCATTCTTTCTGCAGATCTCCAGTACCTTGGCTCTGTAATTTGGCTATTTATGCACTGAATATTCCTATGCAATGATTGTAAAAATCCACAGATAAGAAAAACAGGAAGCCTCAGGTACTGGGTACAAGTACATGAACATTTATTCATCATATATTGGGCACAGTTGCTTGCTTGAACAGTATCGCCAATGGCACGAGAACGTACCTTCTTCTCGCCTTGAACGCTTCCCGAATGCTTTCTCTTTCGGGTCGGTCTTTCTGGTGGTGTCTTCTTTGTCAAATACGACGCCAAGTTAGGCAGGATTGTAGGCACAGCGTCCTCTCGTAGGCAAGGTTTCCCACGTGGTGTGCGTACTTCGTTCCCTTCGATTATATATGTACGTAGTACCGTAGCACATACTTCGGCTCAAAATGAAGTTGACACACGGCAGATTTGTCGTCCAGTGCTTTGTCCGCTCGATGCAAATTCTTTTCCCAGGGCTTCCTCAGGGCTGTATCCTTCGGAACGCCTAACAAAGACGGCTTCGTGCTGCCCTTCCCGTGGACGTAACCTGTCCGACAGCCTGGCGCAAAACAGTGGTTTTGCCGCCGCGGAAGCATTTTAACCTCGTGAGACGGTCACTGCTTGTCAGGCCACATCGCTGTTTGCAGAAGAACCAACCAGATTGAGGATGCAAAGCGCGAAGAGTTCTCAAAAAAAAACAAAACTCGCACACACCGACCGCCACTCCAAACAGCCAGCAACTGCCCCAGCGCCAACACTCACTACATTTGATGCGACGGTGGCGCCGCGCCGCGGAGACGCGCCGAAGCACC
>NC_051186.1:87225029-87293457 GCF_013339695.2 Rhipicephalus sanguineus
AATATACATTTCAACATTTAACGGTAGCAACGAGCAATGGGCGAAAAATTCGCGCTGAACCAAACGAGGTCGTAGCATATACGACAGCGTCAATCAACTGGATTTGAATTAAGGTAATGCTGCTGGTATAATAGCAATATCCTAAACTGCAAGAAAAATATATAGTATGTGTTACTCTTTTCGGTGAATTCTTACTTGCCACGCGTATGACTCTCTTTAAAGAGACAGGTCAACTCTTGTTTGTGTCCCACGAGTCTACGACGAGAGTATAATGACTTCCTAAGAGAGTTTACGTGTCCCTTTAAAGAGAGTCACGTACGTTATATGTCAGGACACACAAAAAGAAAGAGTCAAATGGCTCTTTTATATTAGAGTTTATATGACCCAACTGACACTTGCAATCATGTACCCAGCATTAGCCCACACTTGTTAGGAAGCCGCTATCACCTAGTCTTACTTAGCCATGCTTAAACATCATCAACGGACACTAGCCGACACTAACCATGATTTAGCTAACACTATGGTGACGGTACCACCGTCGCCATCTTGCGAGTAGTTTCTGCTTGAGCCACCAGAAGACGCCACTAAGTCACGTTTGGAAAAAAAAAGGAGGAAAATGCACTCTCCGCCGTCGTAGCATGCGGCGGCGAAGAGGCCTCCTCCATCACTCTAACTCTAACTTCTCCTATACTTTTTCCCCTTTCCCCCCAGGTGTCGCGGTTGTG
The DNA here is from genome assembly GCF_013339695.2 of Rhipicephalus sanguineus. NCBI lineage: Eukaryota > Metazoa > Arthropoda > Arachnida > Ixodida > Ixodidae > Rhipicephalus > Rhipicephalus sanguineus. The sequence goes on from NC_051186.1 coordinate 87,225,755, forward strand.
GTGTCCTCGCTAGTGTGCCTCGATGTGTGCGCCCCCCAAAACGCGCAACAAAACGCGCATCAAGGCACCCTAGTCCTCGCCTGAGAGACAGTTACTGCGTCACTTACCCCCACTATTCACCTAATTTTCCCAAATAAAGAATCTCTTTCTCTCTGTTCTAACGCCCCTCCATCGCGTCTACTGCCGCTTCGGCGGAAAACGCATGGAGGGGCTTTAGCCTGTTCCTGCTGCAACTAATCCATTCTTTTCGGGGGCGCCGCTGCTTCCATAATCTCCTTTGAAACGTTTCAAATGTGCGTGACGTCCTCCCTCCCCCTCCCCCCCCAGCTCCCCAACAGCAACAACAACAACAGCAACAAAAAAAGGCACGGACCCGAGAGCATTTGTACTCCCGTGCAACTGTCCAGAAAAGAGGTGCCTCTCTCTCTCTCCTGGTAACGTATAACTATATACAATAGAGCGGTTAGGCGCTGAGCCGCGCTGCCGCAAGGGTTGCTGGAAATAATGGTTTGGTTTGTGAACCGACTCTTTCTCTCCCTCGCTAAAAAAGAGTAGAAAACAGTTCCACGGGCGTAGCTAGAAATTTTTTTCGGGGGGGGGGGGGGCAACCATACTTTATGTATGTTCGTGCGTGCGTTTGTATGTGCGCATGTATATATACGCAAGCAAAACTGAAAAATTTCGGGGGGTTTGAACCCCCAACCCCCCCCCCCCCCCTGCCTACGGCCTGGACCGTTCGTTTGTGCAGTAACTTCTCGAGGAAGTTCTTCGGTGGCCCTGAACACCGGTCGTGTTGGGTCGCGTGGAACAGCCCCAACCTTATGCACGTGCATAGCAATTATAGATTTCTCCGCTGTCACCAGCTTTGGTTCGACTGTAAATGTAGTGTGGGTGTCGAGCATGGTCCGCTTGAGCCAACGTTTTTGGCTTGAGCATGTCGCTACATTCAGAAGCTACCCAGAAAGCTCCTTTCCGCCTCTTCCTGGCTATCATTACACAAAGCCCCCTTTTTGTGCCTTGCAGTGAGCCAAAAATGGTGATATTATATGCATGAACCAAGGAAGGGCTTTGCCTTTTTGCCAGCTAAAACACCATGAGCCTCATGCAGCCCTAAACAGGTGTATGGGGCGCTGCTTCCTTTTCCTCTGTTACATAGCTATGTGAAATCTTCAAGAATGTGAATGGGGATTTACTGTGACATCGGCCATGTTGTGGTGCAAGCGTGGCGAGCAGGCAGAGAGCGGAAGAGGAGGTCAAGCAACGCGACATACATACTTGGAGGGCGCACTCACAGACATACACGAACGCACTGCTCAGCTTTAGCCGAACGTATGAGAGGTTTTTTTTTTTTTTTTTTCAGCTATAGAACGAGTCGTCCTAGCACCACAGCGAAGAGCGCAAGTCGTAACGCATATGCGAATTGCGTCCTTTTGGGAGTATTGAATAATAAAATGTGTAAGGGCTCTTTCTCGGCGAAACCCAACCTATCTGTATAGGCCGAAAGAAAACTAGCTCAGCTTTTCGAAGAGGCTCTCCAATAAGGCTCACGGAAGCGATTGTTTTTGTACTAAAATTGACATTTCTTCCCGCAGGTTGGCTGCTATTGGCAAAGTTGGGCAAACTTATGCTAAGCAGCCAAGTGTGCAGCTATAGTACAGAACTCGATCTATGCATTGCTTGTACTTTCAGTGCCGGCCAAAATTTTCCAATGTGCATTATTATCAGTTGTCTACGTAGCGACAATGTAAAATAAGAAATAAATAAAACAGAACACAAAGAGAGACGGCAGTTGAACGAAGAACGCATTCAGTGCGAAATCTCCACCGAAGCGTCAAGAAGGTTGGTCCTGACAAGGACTTTTTTTGTTTTGCTGGCTTTCTTGCTTCTGCTAGAGGTGGTGGATGTCGCCGCATCCTTTTTCGCCGTCTTAGCACAGTGCACATGGTTGGGAAAGTTTAGAGTCCTCATCAAGCGCGAAAAGTGCCCGTCGCCGTCTACACGAGTGCTACAAAAGAAAAATCATTGGTTGACGTCACTGTATGACGTCACAGATCACCAAAATTTTTGTCATCGTGACGTCATTAGATGACATCGCTGCTTGGTCAAAGGTGGACAGATCCCCGAGCAACTGACAAACCGCGTGAGGTGCGGAAAGCTGTCGGTGGGGGTTGGGGTGGGGGGGGGGGGGGGAGAAAGTCGACTGAGAAGAAAAAGAACGCGGCTTTGGCGTTCGAATCCTGTTAGTCAAATGCATAAGGGACCTTGAGAGTTTTATTTGGATAAATATTTCGCACACCCCCTGCGCACTTGCCGGGCTTTCGCGAATGCGACGGCGCGCCTGTCAGAACCTGATCAATTCGCGCACGTGGTACTCGAGATCTTTTCATTCGTTGCAGAGCCGCCGCACAGTGATGTGGTAAACGAAGTGATCACATAAAGCGGTTGCTTTAAGAAATTCGCACGCGCTCACCGATGCGAGCACTCATAGCGCCAGCACATGGGGTGACCATAGCGAAAACTCACGAACAGATCCTTTTTTTTTTTTCACGTTTTGCCGCCAAACATTTTTGAGATGCGACAGAAGCCCCACAGCACGCAACTAAGCGCAAGGGTTTCAAAAAAAGACGCCCGCGGCTTCGCATAGAATAATTTTTTGTTACTTTGCTAATTAGTACAGAGACTGGACTTGTCTCAAGCATTATTTTTTTTCTTGAATCACCCTATGTGGTCACTTTGAATTGAAACGTCACCGTGGAACGGAAATTCTATATTTCAGAATCGGCGTCGAGATTTTAGTCATCGTGGAAATCAATATCGATGTGTTTTTTCTTAACCTGACGTCAAACCCCTTTCATAAATGACCCATATATACGATATTGGAAAGGCGTTCTTTCAATGACAACGTTAGGTGACATTTTGTTCAAATTCGCTGTGCCCCCCCCCCCTCTATGTTTTTACCATCTTCGGTGTCTTGGCCCTTGCGGGACTAAAATTCGTGATTGCAGCACGCTAGCTGATTGAGACCCCTGGCTTAGCGAGTGGAAGCTACAAAATCGGTCCCGGCACCGCATTTGTTATTTGGGGGGCGGGGGGGGGGGGGATAGGCGGCTCACACATATGCCTAACTCAGGGGATTATGGCTGCACCAAGTGAGCTCTCGTTGAAAAGGTCCATCGGAGGGGCACGCTTGAGCGCGTCTATGTTTTCTGCGAAAGCCTCATTTACTAGGCGTCTATCGCGGCCGATGCCGGCGATACTGAGACTGTAAATGAGCTACGTCGGGTGCTCTGGCCTGTGAAGGGTGCGTAGAAAATAAGACGTCACATGATCTACGTGAGCAAAAGGATTATCTGCTAAATTTAGTTTTGCTAGAGGTTGTTAGTTCATATAGCATAAATTGTGCGCGTGTTATCTATTTCACGCAGTCCAAGCTTTATTCCTGTGTTTCCAAACTTCAGTAGGCATCGGGACGCGTCCCGTTCGTTTTGCTGTGCGCGGCTGGAAACGGTAGAGTTCACGCAGCCATCCGCACTTTTCGCTGCAGTCGGGGAAATATGGCTCGCTAACTGACGGCTTGCAAAATAGTTACTGCGCATATGCGAGCAAGCTTGTTTTCCACACGAAAGCCTCAACCACAGACTAGCAGACGAATATTTTTTTTCCCATTTACCACTAATCCCTGTCTTTCCTTTCTTTCGTGTTCCCCTTTCGCTCAGTGGAAGGGAAAACTTACAATGAGGCGTGGCATTCCTGAAGTACGTATTGAGAAGCCTTGGTGCTGATCTTGCACCTTCGTATGAATGTAGAGGGGTGAACACGCTTAGAGCAAGAAAAACAGTCAGGGAAGGAGAAGTTTTACAGATGTTTGCAAAGTGGGCGGTAGATGCAACACCCCCTACGACGGAGTTGCTTTGTCGGCACTTTCGGAAAACGGGAGACAGCATGAACTAAAGTCCCTAGATTTTTAAGGAAAAATCTAGGGACTTTAGCATGAACGAGTGGATTCGCAGCGCGCCGTTGAGTACACTAACGAGCGCGTAGCAATAGGCATTTCTGAGAACGCGTCCTCCACTCCCGTCGTAGTGTGATGACGTCAATTGAGGCCTCAGCTAGTCTAGAGGGTGTTGGCCAGGGGTCGCTCACTATTTTGCAAAGTGGCAATGGGCCTTTTTCCCAAGAGACGAAAAACCTCATTAAGAAACGTCAAGCTATGAAAGCCTCAAATGCAACAGACAAAATAGAGCTGGCGGAGCTTTCGAAGTTGATCAATAGGCGTAAAGTAGCCGACATAAGAAAGTATAATATGGAGAGAATTGAGCATGCTCTAAAGAACGGAAGAAGCCTCAAAGCTACGAAGACAAAACTGTGCATAGGCAAAAATCAGATGTATGCATTAAGGGACAAGGATGGCAAGGTCACAACCAATATGGATAGAATAGTTGAGGTAGCGGAAGAGTTCTACAGAGATCTGTACAGCAGCCGAGACAGTCAGGATGATAACGTAAGAAGCAGTATTAGCGCAGAGGAATCTGACATCCCACCAGTATTGACAGGAGAAGTAAAGAAAGCCCTAAAGGGAATGCAAAGAGGCAAAGCAGCTCGTGAGGATCAGGTAACATCAGACCTGTTGAAAGACGGTGGAGAGATTATGTTAGAAAAACTGGCCACCCTGTATACGAAGTGCATCTCGACGGGGAGGATACCAGAATCTTGGAAGAATGCCAATATCATCTTGATCCATAAGAAAGGGGACGTCAAGGACCTGAAAAATTACAGGCCCATAAGCTTACTGTCCGTTGTCTACAAGCTATTTACAAAAGTAATTGCTAACAGAATTAATACGACATTAGAGTTCAATCAACCAAGGGACCAGGCAGGATTTCGTACAGGCTTCTCAACAATAGACCATATTCATACTATCAATCAGGTGATAGAGAAATGCGCGGAATACAACCAACCCCTATATATAGCCTTCATAGATTACGAGAAGGCATTTGATTCGGTGGAGACATCAGCAGTCATGCAGGCACTGCGGAATCAAGGCATCGACGAAGCCTATATAAACATAATGGAAGAAATCTACAGCGGATCCACAGCCACTATAGTCCTCCATAAAGAAAGCGAGAGAATCCCAATAAAGAAGGGCGTACGGCAGGGAGACACGATCTCTCCAATGTTATTCACCGCGTGTTTACAGGAGGTTTTCAGGGCCCTAGATTGGGAAGAGTTAGGGATAAGAGTTAATGGAGAATATCTCAGTAACCTACGATTTGCTGATGACATTGCATTGATGAGTAACGCGGGAGACGAATTACAGCTCATGATTACTGAACTGGATACGGAAAGTAGAAGAGTAGGTCTGAAAATTAATATGCATAAAACTAAAGTAATGTGCAACAATCTTGGCAGAGAACAGCGCTTTGCGATAGGTGGAGAGACACTGGAAGTTGTAAAGGAGTACGTCTACTTAGGACAGGTAGTAACCGCGGAGCCGAACCATGACAGTGAAATAACTAGAAGAATAAGGATGGGATGGGGCTCATTTGGCAAGCATTCTCAAATCATGAATAGTAATCTACCACTATCCCTCAAGAGAAAGGTATATAACAGCTGCATCTTACCGGTACTTACCTACGGAGCAGAAACCTGGAGACTTACAAAGAGGGTTCAACTTAAATTGAGGACGACGCAGCGAGCGATGGAAAGGAAAATGATAGGTGTAACCTTAAGAGACAGGAAGAGAGCAGAGTGGGTCAGGGAACAAACGGGGGTTAAGGACATCATAGTTGAAATCAAGAAGAAGAAATGGATATCGGCCGGGCACGTAGCACGTCGGCAGGATAACCGGTGGTCATTAAGGTGTGGGGATCCGAGGCGCGCCCGAAGCCACTGCGCGGGCATTTCGAATCCTTTCCCTCTCCCGTTCTCCCGCGACGGCGAGTGGCGCCATTTTGCGCTACGCGCCGACACTCGTGGTGGCGCTGCGCGCGGTCGGGGAGCCGCGAAATTCGGCGACTGACGCGCGGGCAGGCCGGGACGAACTCTCTCTCTCCCCGGACGCCGCTGGGTAAGCACGCATTTTCCTTCCGGTCCAACGTCCCCTTTGGGAATCGCTGGGCTGTAGCCTGCCTGGGTGCCTCGGCATCCTTGCAGGCGTGTTTACCTCAGTGTTAGCTCCGGTTCGTACGTGAAGCCAAAGAGCGGTGCCTAGTGCTCGCGCGCGGTCGTACCACGCCGAGTCGCACTTGCCGGAGGCCCACGCGTACGGAGATTGCCCTAACCCTCGCGACCAGGCCCAGTGGTCATCGCGAGAGTGCGCAGCATAGCCGCGAGGGACCTTTTTCCCGAGCGGCGTGTCATAGTTCGCCATTGCGAGCTGCGACGTGCTTCGCGGAACCCCAGTTGGTGTATCGTCCGCGTGGGAAGCCCTTTGCTTCCCCGTGCCCGGGAGCGGACGTGTACTGTGTGTGTGTTTGGGGTGCCGCCGAGAGGCAAATAAAGTGTTTGTGTGTGTATGTTAGCTCGAACACTGTGTTTATGCTGCGCGGCGCTCAACGCCTTTGCTAGCTGAGCGCGTGCGGAGCGGTGCGCTAAACGTAAGCAGGCGACGGTAGACGCGGCCCTGTGGCTCGCTAAGCCTGAACCCGCGGTAGTCTTCGGCTCCGGTGAGCATCGAGGCTACCACACTGGCGCCCAACGCGGTATCAAAAGCTCATTAAGCCTTTGATTAGACTTAGTCGAGTCAGCACGCCTTTGCGTATCAGGCTCGCCGTGTTACCCGCGTTATGTCTGCTAGGCGTGAGTTTTGTCCGCTGTCGTTTTTAGCAGATACCGCTTTGCTCGAGAACAGGGCCAGTGCCCCCTTCGGGCAGAATCCAGCACCCTCCCCTGTCACAACCCCCACTGGGGATGACGCGAGGCGCTATATACCAGCTCCCAGTGGAGATGTAGCGTGTTGTGGGAACGGGGCCATTGCCCAACCCGAACAGTGCACACGGGCAAAATGGACCGCTACTGCTCCCTTTGGAATGCACGGCAGTTCCATGTCACATCGCTCCCAATCGGCTCCCAACGGAGCTTACGGAGCGCAGGTCGGAAACGCGGCCTCAGCCGTCACCGACTTTTGCCCGCTGGTTGCTATGCAAGCAAGCAGCCAAGCTCACTTCGAGCGCGCGTCTGTACCGCTAGCCGCAAGCGGCTTAGCCATTTCACGAGAGGCTGCCCCAAGCGGCGGCTGTGAACAACGACAGGCGCTCCCCGAGAGTGGCGCGACGCCGGCCGGTATCCCTTTTGAAGCCGCGCCCCTTATCGAGCTCGGAGACAGTTCCCCATCGCTCGACCGCGCCGCTAACGCACCGACAGCTTCCTTTGAAGCGGGTGCACAGACGCTGCTGCAAAATGCCGCTCAAATGATCCAAGCGCTCTCGGGAGCTGTACAAACGCTTTCGGCCGTTCCGAAACGCGCTCACCCCGCTGTTATGTTGCCTGTGCCCACTTACAGCGGATACGGTGATCTGCTCAGCGCCCGAGATTACCTTGACTCTCTGTCACGTTATCAGAGAGCATTGGGTTTGGACGATCAGGAGGTGCTCGGACGCGTCGTCCCAGCTGCACTGACTGACACGGCGGCTAGGTGGCATCGGCTTTCAGGCCACCGAGCAGCAACCCTCGATGAGTTCCGCGCGGCCTTCCTGCGCGAATTCTTACCCGCTGACTACGAGAGTAGGATGCGGCGCGAGCTCGAGCTCCGCACGCAAGCTCCTGATGAGTCGCTTCAGGAGTACGTACGCGCGATGGAAGACCTTTTCTCTATCGCTGAGCCCAGAGCTTCGAACGAGGAACGCGTCGAACGGGTGATTAGGCAGGCGCATCCGACCTTTTCGGCGTACCTGCGCGGCAGCCGCTTCCGAGATTTAGAGGAATTGGCCGCCGAGGCGAAGCGCATTCAAGGCGACATTCTCGCCGCGCGCGCCTATCGCCCGCCACCGCCAGCCAGCGTGGCCCTTGAACCGCGCTGCGCGTGGGGAGGGGCCGTGCCCTCTCCCCAACGGCTACAGCCCGCCGGAGCTGCCTTTGCGGCTACCGCTGCAAGCGGGCGCAGTTGGGAAGTGAGCGATCGCGCGTTAGATCCCTACACGTACGGGAGGCGCGCAGCCTGTGCTGCACCGCAACTCGACACGCGCGAACAGGGACGCAATCCGCCCCAACGCATCGCTGAGGGTGACGCTCGTCATAACAGATCCTTTGATCAACAGGCGAACCGACCCCTGCCGCTAGAGGCTGCTCCTCCTCGGGAGAGGGGCCGCGACGGCGCATCTTCCCTTTCCCGGGACGGAATGCGCTGCTTCCGTGCCGCGAGCGAGGGCACATAGCGAGGGAGTGTCCCGTATCTAGGCCTCCTGTGAGGCAGGGAAACGGGGGCGCGGGTCGTTCGTGAAGGCACGAGCGGCCGAAACCTTGCTTCTCCCCTCCGCGTACCGGGCAAGCAGTCTTGCTGGTGCGCACGCGCCGTTTATTTCGGTCATTATTGCCGGCCGCGAATTTTCGGCGTTGCTAGACACGGGCGCAAGCGCTTCGTTGTTTGGCGAACAGGTTTTGTCCCACTTGCGGAAGCACTCGGTGCGCTTGCGGGACAGCCGAACGACATTCACCCTCGCGAAAGGCGTGGCCCAGTCGGCTGGCGCCGCAAGGTTGACTGTCAGATGGGGAGATCGAATGAGACGCACGCGTTTCGTTCATCTTCCAGGGCTCAGTGTTCCTGTGATTCTCGGTCGGGACTTTCTCCTAAAAACCGGTATCGTTGTGGACATTGCGAATGGAGGCTATCGCGACGGACCTTTTTCCCAGCTGAAGCCGTTCATCAGCCCGCCGGCGTATACAACTGCCTGTGCAGTAGAGGCGTCGGAACCGTGTCGCGTGCAAAGTTCGGGGGCAGGCCCCTGCGCTATGCGCTCGTCGGCTCAAAATCCCCATCGGGATCGAGCGGCACGACACGCGGAGGCTCCGCATCCTTTGACCGCCTGTGCGACTCATTTGGATGATACACAGAAGGCTCGTTTGTCGGCACTGTTACGCGAGTACGACGAGCTCTTCACCGATCAGCCGGGCTGTACTGAGTTGGTGAGCCACGCGATCGAAACTGGCGACGCGCTTCCTTTGAAGTGTAACCCCAGGCCCGTCAGCCTGGCCAAGAGGCAGGTTATTGACGGCTTGCTGGACGATATGCTTTCAGCTGGCATTGTTCGCCGTTCGTCCAGCGCCTGGGCGTCTCCAATTGTGTTGGTGCCTAAGAAAGATGGCAGTCATCGCCTGTGCGTAGACTACCGCCGTCTGAACGGAGTGACTCGTAAGGATGCCTATCCGCTCCCCACGATTAGCTCCATCGTAGGAAACCTCGGCACTGCGCGGTACTTCACCACGCTAGATGCCTCCAAAGGTTACCTACAGGTCCGGATGGATGAGCGTGACCGGTGCAAGACCGCGTTCACCTCCCACAGAGGGTTGTTTGAGTTTACTCGTATGCCCTTTGGTCTTTGTAATGCTCCTGCGACTTTTCAGAGACTCATGGACCGCGTCCTCGGGGAAGCAAAGTGGTCATACTGCATGTGCTACCTCGACGACATCGTGATTTATTCACGAACCTTCGAAGAACACTTGCCCCATGTTGCCGATGTGCTCGGGAGGGTGAGGGCTGCCGGGATGACGTTAAATCCCGCGAAAGCCCAATTAGCGCAGACTCGAGTTCAGTTACTTGGGTTTACGCTGGGCGAAGGCTCCATTGAGCCAGACCGGGAGAAACTTCGAGCAATCCTCGATTTCCCCGCGCCCAAGGACGTACGCAGCCTGCGCCGCTTTCTTGGAATGGCCAACTTTTACCGGTCGTTCATTCCGTCCTGTGCCCGAGTGCAGGCGCCCTTGACCAAGCTCTTGGGTAAGTCTGCGGTGTGGCGATGGGGACCTGAGCAGCAAGAGGCGTTTTGCCATCTGTCTAGCGCCATCGCGGAGACAGCGCAGCTCAAGCTCCCCGACCTGACCAGACCGTTTGTTGTCCAGACTGACGCGAGTGATCTGGGATTAGGAGCAGTTCTCCTACAGGAATACGATGGCGTGTTGCAGCCGCTGGCCTTTGCCAGCCGCTCGCTGATACCCGCGGAGAAGAATTATTCCGTGACTGAGAAAGAGTGTCTCGCCATCGTGTTTGCACTGCGTAAGTTTGACGTCTACCTGGATGGGACGAAGTTCGTGGTGCAAACAGATCACAGCGCGCTAAGCTGGCTGATGCGGCTCCGTGAGCCTGCGGGCAGGCTGGCGCGCTGGGCTCTCCTAATACAGCATTATGACTTTTCAGTGCAGTATCGGAAGGGGAGCACTAACGTGGTAGCTGACGCGCTATCCCGTGCCCCAGTGTCTACCGGGAGCCTGGATTCTGGTGCGACAACCGCTAGCGGTGCCTTTGCGCAAGCAAGCGTCGGGGGCGAAACGGCGGCCGAGCCGCCGAGCGGAGAGAAGGGTGAGTGCGCCGACGAGCGAACCCTTTCCGCGAGCCAGGCAAGCAGCGCGCCGCGACGCGGGCGAGAGGGTGAGCAACACGGAAGCGAACCCATGACGCCGACGCAAGCGGCAGCGATGGCTGCAGTCCTGAGTGGGAACGATACCAGGCTCCCCTTTGGGAGAATGGGAATCGCTTTCAGCAGGCAAGAGCTACTGAAGGCCCAGCAAGATGATCCGTTTTGTCGCGAGTTGAGCGACGGTCTCAGGGAGACGGAGCGCCGTGACGCTGCTGGTAGTGCGGCGGGCGCAGGGGGACGGGAACCGGCGTGTGTCGCTGGGTCCCCCGCGGATACATACTTGCTGGACCATGACGGGCTCCTGCTGAAATACATAGCCACCGATGAGGAGTCCGTGGACCCGTTTAAGGTGGTTATGCCCAAATGTCTGAGAGCCGCACTGTTGCGATCCTCTCACGACGAACCCATGGCCGGTCACCTGAGTGGCTCCAAAGTTTTTGCAAAACTGAGCAAGACTGTGACCTGGCTTGGCATGAAGCGTGACATTTTCCGCTATTGCCGTTCCTGCCATGTCTGTCAAGCGGTGAAATCAAGGGGTGGCAAGCCGCCCGGCCTGATGAAACCGACTGTCAGTGAGCGTCCGTGGCAAGTAGCCACCTGCGATCTAATGGGGCCGTTCCCCAGAAGCAAGCAGGGGTTCATACATCTGATGGTAGTCGTGGATCATTTTTCGAAGTGGGTGGAGTTGTTCCCTCTTCGGAAGGTGACAGCGCGAGCGGTGCTCGAGAAGCTACAGGAAGTGTTTTGTCGGTTCGGCTTTCCGGAAAGGCTTATCACGGACAATGCGTCGTATTTCACCGCTCGGGTGTTTGGTGATACGTGCCGTTCCCTAGGAATTAATCACTGCACCACTTCACCCTACCATCCCCAGCCTAATTTGACGGAGCGAACCAATCGTACGCTCAAACCGATGTTGGCGGCCTTTGCCGAAAGTCAAAAAGACTGGGCAGACCATTTGAGTGAGCTCGCGTTCGCAATCCGAACCTCCGAGAGTCGCTCTACTGGTTTCTCTCCTGCTTTCCTCAACTTCGGAAGGGAGTTGGCAAATCCGGTGACCAGTGTCATGCAATGCCAGCTCGGAGACGAGGAAGCACCAGCAGACTGTTCTGCTTACGCATCAAAGCTTCGGGACAGGCTGTGTCGAGCTCTCTGTAGAGCAAGGCAGAGTTTGGCATCGGCCAGGGCTGCGCAGAAGGCCCAGTATGACCGGAAACATCGCCATCTTTCATTTAAGGTAGGTGATCTTGTCCTGAAGCGCAACCACGCTCTTAGCGACGCGAGCAAGGGGTTCTCAGCCTCGCTCGCTCCTAAGTGGCTTGGTCCGTACCGAGTGGAGAAAGCTTGGACTCCGCTCGCGTACTTGCTGAAAGATCCCCTTTCGGGAAAACTCAGCCGTGCCCACATCGCAGACCTGAAAGCCTTTGCGTCGAGGTCTGACGAGCTCCCGCCAGCGCCCAGTGGCACTGCGCGTAAGCAACGGGGCACACCCGGGACGGCGGACCGCATTCGGGCCACGCACCGGTATAATCTGAGGAAGCGGTCACCTTAGTGATTTCGCGCCGGACGGCGGACTTATTTCCGCAACCGAAGGCCCTCACATTAATGTCTAACCTCAGTAGGCTAGCTTCTTTACAGCCAGTGCTCGCAAAGAAGTCGGCCCCCGCCCAGTTTGCTGCTATTTTGGTTTGTTTGAGTGTTCATGTTTATACTTGATGTGTTTTTGTTTCCCGTATTTTTCCGCGTATGGAGTGTCATTTTGTTTTGTTTGCTTTTCGCTGTGTTTTTTTTCTTTCGCCTGCGGAGGGGGTCGTGCATACTGGTGCTTATGCGGGGGGAGAGGTACGAAGGACGCTACGCGCCTTCCATCGCGTGGCGCGTTGGGAGAAGCTTCGGAGCTGTGTGTGCGTGTGTGCGCGTGTGTGTACGTGCGTGGTGGATCTGTGCGTGCCCTGGAAGTGTGCGGCGGGGTGACGACACCATATGAAACCACCTTCACCCTATCGCCGTGGACCCTGGAGGTGTTCGGGAACTTACTGACGTCAGGCGGACCGCCCGGCTGTGTCCTTGTCTCGGCCGTCGCCGAGAAGCCTTGCTGCCGTCTGCCTCACGGCTGCTGCGCGAGGCTAGCTGACATGGCAGCTGCGCCCGGCTCTCTGCCGACGCCGGGACGCCTTGCAGCCAATTTGGTTTGGCGTCAGGATTACGGCAGAGGGACTGGCTGTCCCAGCGAGGTCCTTTCGTCATCCAGCCTGGAATCCGGGACCTCCGAACCACCCCCGAAGCGGCGTTCGTCGGACTCGCGGGTCTGTCATCGACTAGATTGACGAGCCGAAGGTGAGCCCGTTCCGGGCATGCGGACATCAAACAGGCCTCTTGCCTCGCACTCTGGCCAACAACATTACGCGCCGCCTCCCCTTCGCGCCGTGGACGCTCTCCCGTGTGAGCATCACGAACACTCGTCTTAATTTCTTTTACCCCCTTCCGTAGCACCATATTGTATAGTATAGTGTATTTCAAGTGTATTGTGTTATTATTTTTTTTCCTTTTTTATTTGTAGAGTAATTAGCAGCAGTTGTGGGCCTGGGCTGAGGTTAGCTGTTGCTCATTGCATAACGCCTTTGCATGCATGGGCGACGACCGGCTGCCTTTGCAGACCGGTATAGGGTGATTTAAGGAGAGGAGGATGTGGGGATCCGAGGCGCGCCCGAAGCCACTGCGCGGGCATTTCGAATCCTTTCCCTCTCCCGTTCTCCCGCGACGGCGAGTGGCGCCATTTTGCGCTACGCGCCGACACTCGTGGTGGCGCTGCGCGCGGTCGGGGAGCCGCGAAATTCGGCGACTGACGCGCGGGCAGGCCGGGACGAACTCTCTCTCTCCCCGGACGCCGCTGGGTAAGCACGCATTTTCCTTCCGGTCCAACGTCCCCTTTGGGAATCGCTGGGCTGTAGCCTGCCTGGGTGCCTCGGCATCCTTGCAGGCGTGTTTACCTCAGTGTTAGCTCCGGTTCGTACGTGAAGCCAAAGAGCGGTGCCTAGTGCTCGCGCGCGGTCGTACCACGCCGAGTCGCACTTGCCGGAGGCCCACGCGTACGGAGATTGCCCTAACCCTCGCGACCAGGCCCAGTGGTCATCGCGAGAGTGCGCAGCATAGCCGCGAGGGACCTTTTTCCCGAGCGGCGTGTCAAAGTTCGCCATTGCGAGCTGCGACGTGCTTCGCGGAACCCCAGTTGGTGTATCGTCCGCGTGGGAAGCCCTTTGCTTCCCCGTGCCCGGGAGCGGACGTGTACTGTGTGTGTGTTTGGGGTGCCGCCGAGAGGCAAATAAAGTGTTTGTGTGTGTATGTTAGCTCGAACACTGTGTTTATGCTGCGCGGCGCTCAACGCCTTTGCTAGCTGAGCGCGTGCGGAGCGGTGCGCTAAACGTAAGCAGGCGACGGTAGACGCGGCCCTGTGGCTCGCTAAGCCTGAACCCGCGGTAGTCTTCGGCTCCGGTGAGCATCGAGGCTACCACAAAGGGTAACTGACTGGATTCCAAGAGATGGTAAACGCGTGAGGGGGAGACAGAAAATTAGGTGGGTAGATGAGATTAAGAAGTTTGTAGGTATAACGTGGCAGCAGAAAGCACAGGACCGGGTTGATTGGCGGAACATGGGAGAGGCCTTTGCCCTGCAGTGGGCGTAGACAGGCTGATGATGATGATGATGATGATGATGATGATGAACATCGGTACAGTAGGCCTTTCGTTAAAAGTTAAAATTTTCACCGATATCCTGGTACAAAAGCGAGCGTATGTTTATTTCAAAGGCGATCATGTATTTGCACACGTAAAAAAAAGAAACATGAGAAAACTGTCAAGCTCTTCACAACTTCGCCTCTCAAACGAAGGCATGCACTTTCCTTGCCTAGTTCCGTCGCGTATGCCGCAGGCGACGTATTACATTCCGACTTCGGTCCGCGAGACCCTCGCTGATTGGATTCATATATGAAAATTTCTTCCCGCTGTGCAGTCGTCACTGCCGCACCGCACCACTTGTTCAAGAATTCCCAGCGCTTCGTCGCGTAGTTGAAACACTGCTGTGAACGAACGCCCGAAGATTGTTGGGCCCCGAGTATGCATCGAGATAAAGCAGTATTGCGCGATCACAGATGGAGCACAATTGAAGCCGTATTCCGCGACCGTAGGGAAAAAAACTAGCTACCGTACCCCCTTTTTTTAGCCGTTGAGAGGGCCCCTGCTAACTGGAGTGACAGTTCTTCTATCAACATGCCTGCGCGCCCAGAAAAGCAGAATAAAAGTACTCTTCCGAACAAGCGCGTAATAAAGCTGCCACCAACCCGTAGCGTCCCTGATTTTTCCTTTGTCTTGCAGCAACTGGCGGTACTAGTTTCATGTAAATATACGTACTATTCGATTCGAGATGAAATTTCACTATTCGCACACCCCTACTAAAATAAGGCATTCAAGTACGGTTGCTGATACCTTTACCTGCATTGAGACGTCACGGAGAACAATGTGGCATCAAAGTGAAAACTCCACGGACGTTGTTTTGGTGTCAAGCTCACGGCAAGTCATTCATTTGATTCCCTATCTTCGAGCGCTTCGGGGTGCGAGTGGCAAACGTAGCTGATATACAAGGAAGTAAATTGAAAACATTAGTTTTCAGTGCCGATATACGCTTTGCAGCGAGCCGCCAGAAATGTGCCAGCTAGCCTTTGTTATAATCCGCATGGTAACATGAAATCGTTGCAACGAAAAGCGGCTGCTACGCGCGCGCGAGCGCGGGCATCTCGGAGGCGACAGCAGCGCCGCCGCATCTGGATGAATTCTCGCTCCCTCTCCGGCGCGCCGATGCTGGTGCATTCAAGACGTGGGGACTAGATTTAGCCTCTGAAGTCTGGAGAAATAACCCATCCGTGTTTTGGCGGCTTAGTAATGTTTATAGGCGCCACTTTTGACGAACGTCCCAACTGACGCGAAACAACTTGACGTTTCTTTTTTTTCACAGATGGCGCCACCACCAAAAAAAAGAAAGGTTTGCGAGATTTATTATTTTCTGGAAGATCTTTTGTTTCAAGCACCGCTTCGTAAAGTTAGTGAGCACTGGTGATTACAAGACACTACATGGTCCTTCTGATGTGCAATACTTGTTGTGAATTAGCCTCCAAAAGAAAAAAAAAGTAAATTTGCACGAACCTGGCAAGCAGAAAAATTAGCTGAATTCGCTGCTGTCCTGCAAATTTTCTAATTAACTTACGACAATATTCTCTTCATAGAAACCTAGAGAAAGGCTTGCTGCTTGAATATTGAAGATTTCGGATTTTCAGCTTGGGTAGTTTTGTGACTTCGTCGATAATGCCTGACCAAGTAGAGGCATAAATTGCCGAATTGAAGTAGTAATAATTCAAGAACTGTTCATCAGAACACAAAACAACTTCGCGTAGACATAAAGTACATTGTAGCCTGGAAACCGATTCAATATTGTTGTTCTGCACAGAACAGAAAAAAAAATGGTATTTACTCATGAACTTACAATATTTTGCCCATTTTTATTGGAGCGTGCATCAATTTCTAATTGGTTTACTGGCAATATCTCTTCATAGAAACCTTGCATAACGCTTGGTTAAAAGGCTCAGCAAATTTCATTTCGTTATGTTGAACAGTTTTGCTGCACTGGCACTACAACGGAGGCTTGTGCAGCAAAAACGCTGTTTTTTGCTCACACTGTTTTCATTTCCATGGAATAACGCTCCAGATTAGGCGACAATACTAGCTATCATTAGAAAGCGGAGAACATAAGCTTTCTATTGCAATACAACTCATATTCATCCATGGAGCAGAGCAAGCATAGTGAGCCAGTAAACAACGACTAAAATGTCGAGTGCTTGCCACTGGAGTGGGACCGCCACCTTTAAGATTACTCTCCGTTTAAGCAGCCACAGGAAAATTTCCTCGAGCGGTGAAAGAAAAGCTGTATTCAGCTCTCGCCAAGTGCTACGGATGAATGCCTCTAAGCGTGGACAATGTCATGTACAACTAAGCGAATGTGTTCTTGGATAGGTCACGACCTCACCGTTCGCCGTTCACGAAACGAGGTGGGGAATAGAAAAACAGGAAATTGCAGGTGCTTCAGCGATGCGCGTATGCGGCCTCGAAAAATGTTCTAAATGACGCGATGAAAGGAAAAAGAAAACCGCAATTTACAAACATAAATGACGCAGTGTTTGTTACGAATAGCACGCATCCTCGTAAAAAGTATCACGAAGGCAGCTGGTTGAGTTTCCTTTGTATCTGGTTGATTTCAGACATAAATGACCGTGCAGGCTTGAACTCAGCTGCAGTTACAAGTGGTCGTTTCTGCTGGCGTACAGCGCCAAGGAAAAAAAGGTCAGTGCATCTCACGAAGGCTTCCTTGAAATGCTCATTTGCGAAAGTACTAAATTGTTCCTTCGAGGAAGGGGGCGGGGGGATTCATTTAGTGCTATGTCCTACAAGCGGTATTACGTAATAGTCTCTTGTCTTGACTAGTTCGTCATGACACAGCAATCATAATAAGAGTGTTCCATCTACTATGCACCAAGCTTAAGAAAAAAGAAAGCCTCTATACGAACGAAACCAATGACATATCGTTAGCAGATATTGGCAGAGTCGTGTCGTATCTGTGATGCGCTCAAGATGACGTTTGTCTTGTGTGTTTCCGTCCATTCCGCTGAGGCGACAACGATCATTGTCGTCATCATCGACGACACACAAGGACAGTTTATGCCTTCGTCATCAGTGGCACCTGTGATCCCCAGCTTCACAGTAATGCCACACAGGTAGAGAAAGAAAGGCACCTTCTGCACACGAGCCTGCACTTGAATTTGAGGTCCTTCCGGTAAAAGTAAGTCCCATATAGTTGTAGGGCTTCTTAAGTAATGAGGTAATGCAGAATTGTTTTCTCTTTCATCGATATTTATCGTAATGCATACTTGGTAGTTATTAAAATACATATCACGTAATGTTGTCGTCCCCTAGGAATAATAAGCACATGAACACTACTGTGCACACAAACATAAAATGCACCAGAGAGTTCACGAATAGGTCTTCCATGTGAAGGCTTGCAAGGGTAAGTACCTTGCCAAGATGGGATGCCAGTCGCGGCGAATACTAAATTCACTTATTATATATTTTACGAGGCAGTCATTATAACGGAGTGCACTCTTGAAGAAAATCATCGGTTATGGTAAGAGCCATGGATGCATGTTTTTTTTGTGTAAACTCTTGCGACCCCACTCAGGTTTAGAGAGCAGAGACATCAGTTTATAAATTTCGGAGGCAAGTGGCACCAGTGGCCAGTAGTTACACTCTCTGTTTCACATAAAATTTTTGGCAAGGGTACGATGTGGTTTCACATGAGTCGTCATTGGGAAGGGCCGCGAACACCAAAAGTAGAAAAAATTCGGCAGATACCACGCACCGTGGGAGTCAATGTTATGCGAAGCATGCGGCGGGTAGGTGACTGTGGCGTAACTTTTTTTACTGAGCGACACGTTACAAAATGACGCTAAAGATTCGTATATATTTTATACGCATACATATATATGTTGAAGAGCTGCATATGTGTTATATAAGCAGTTGTTTACGGTTGGGTAACGCTGCCAATGACAACGTGGGTATTACCAACACCACAAGTGGTAAGCTGATATGTAGTGCTTATACGTGTCCCGAGAACGCACGCGCGTTTCACGAACCCGTGTGCATGTGTGCAAGAAGTTCTTGACAGTTCTTGAGCAAGGGCATCATCACCGTGATCAGTGAGCACCAGCAGCTGGTCATGACTTGTTATAGAATCCGGTCGTGATCGTGGTGAAGAGGGGTCCATATGTATTGAAGTATGTGGTATAGTAGATCTGTTGGAATTCGTGGATGCCTCGGTCATTTCGTCGACAAATTGTCTGTCGGCAAAGCCGGCGACATGTCGGAACCTGCAGCCACCTTTCACGTTGGTGAGGCATAGGCCATCGAGGCTGGTAGGCCTGGATAGTGCTACGTAGACCAACATCAGTGGATGGTGTTTGTCCTATTTGTAGACTACCTGGGCGTATGTGGCCTACGTAGCCTAGTCTACATATGCCTGTCAATCAATCTGACATTATCCTCGGTCAGCATGAGGCCATCGCCAAGCCTCTTAAGAAATGAAGAGGACACTTCGTCGTTCTGGTGGACGAAGTGCACTTTACGATTCGGCGATGTGGATATGATATGTAACTTTCGTTAATGTGTTCCTCCGGGGTCAAGCAGTGCTTCAATATAACTTGCTGAATCATAGGAATACAAACGTAATGCTTATTAGACTGCTACAAAAGCGGAGCCAACACTGGAGCTACAGACGTCAATATGATATGACGCCCGTATCGTAGGAGCACACATCGTAGGAGTATGATGTAGTGTTTATTGCTTTCTTGTAAAATTAGATAGCCAGCACCACAAGCACAATTGACGTTGCACCGATATTACGCCTGCGTAGGCTGTTTTTCCAAACCAATTTATAGACCTGGCGTGGCTCAGTGGTAGAATACCTGATTGCCACGCAGAATGATTGGGTTCGATTCCTGCTGGGATCCTAATTTTCATTATTTCCATTCGTTGTGTCAACGCTGCCGATGTTGGTTTTACTTAACTCTCTAGCATTTAAGTTACCAATGTCTGTTCTCGCCGTTCCTGGGTAGACATAAACTGTCAATCACCTGTGGCGCATACCCGTACACCGCGGCCCGTGGTAAACGGGTATGTGCCACACGTGTCTAGTGGAAAGGGTTTGACGACGTACGCGACAGGATTTTAACGTTATTTATGCTATGACCCGGCAGTCATATTCGTCAAATCCTCTTACCCTCCCAGATAGATAGATAGATAGATAGATAGATACGTAGATAGAAACGCTCAAAGTGCCAGAGGTTCGCTAAGAAATGCTTCGCATTTAAAAGCGTCAGCGGCACAAATGACACGTACGCGAAGTTAACTGATGCTCAGGGGGCCGTCCAACATGGCGCCTGCGCAATATGTATCGTTGTCTGGAGGCCACAGCATGTAGGTGAGTGTTCGTCCGGTGCGCGCGCAAACACATACACAAACACGCACGCACGCACACACACACACACACACGCACACACACACACACACACACACACACACACACACACACACACACAGAGTTTGACGGAAGGCTGCTCTGAGCATGCAAGCAACCTCGGCTTGGTGTCTGAAGAATGCACCAAACCTAATTTGCGTATGCATTTAATATCGCACATACTGTCTGTCCTCACGTACTGCAAATTATAAGCGAAAGAACAGAACTGCAATAAGGTGGTAGGAGGAGGAAAGCATTATGAATTAGACAGATTAATGGGAGAGCGTTTAATCCCTGCGGTTAAGAATTCATAGCTGGAACCTTTTTATAGACGGCGGCGGCGATGACGATTTTGCTACAGGCGAGGATAGCCTGGTATACCTGGCAGTTACTGCTGCGTCTGAGCGTGTATTTCCACATAGTATGCTTCACCATGTGTGACTTAAGCCAATATCAAGCAGAAAAAGTAAAAAATGCCAGGCCTGCGCGGAAAGCGCAGCACAGTCACAGCGAAAGCTGGAAGAAGGGCATTTCTAGAGCCCGTTGTAAACTCTCTTGGGGCTACTAATACAAGCACACTAGCAATGTACCCACTACGCCATAAATCACAATATTTGTGAAATTGGGAAGCACCTACAACGCCATTATTCGTCATTGTGCGCAGAAGCGAGGTTCCAGCTACACATATGTAAGGCATTATGTGCTCTTTGTTTACGTGACGACTGATGACGACGAAGAATTGTGGCTCAGCCCTTTATAATGGGTTGGAAGCTTTAAACGGCTCACCAGTTACGTAATTCGCATTGTGTGACGCCCGGTCGCTCCCACCATGCAATATAACATACATTGACGTTAGAAAGAGAGACAGACAGAGGGGGAAGAACTTTATTGAGACCCTGAGGATATGGATGATGGGCTCATGGGCTTCCTTGGCAACCAATGCAAGTACACTTGCGAGGAACCCACTACGCTAGAAATCGTAATTTCTGTGAAGTAGGGAAGCAGCCACTATGCCATTTTTCGTCATTCAACGTAGAACCGTGGTACCCGCTAAAAACATGTAAGGCATTATGCGCACTTTGTTGGTGTTGTGCCTGATGACAATGAAGAATTATTGCAGAGTCCCTTGTAGTGGGTTGGAGGCATCCAACAGCCCACTCGTTGCGCAATTCGCATTGTGTGACGCCTGGTTACAGAATTCGCGTTGTGTGGTGCGTGGTTGTTATTTCAATCTTCTACCACACTAATTTACATATGTTAATGTGGTTCCCTCTGGACATGAAGCCTGTATAGCGTCGTTTTGCAAGGCAGTTCCAAGCACCGGCATGGCTCAGAGGTACAACACTGGGCTCCCACGCAGAGGGCCCAGGTTCGACACCCCGTTCCATCCTGGAAATTTTTTCTTATTTCGTTTTTTTTTCTTATTTCGAGCGATAGTGGTTACGGACACCGGCGGCGGCGGACAACTACGCCACCAAAAACGGCTGTTGAAATGATCTCATAACAGCTTTCGCTGTAAAAAGAAAATGTCAGACACTTCCTTGCGACCATCCGCGGACCTTCCGAAAGCACAATGTCTTCTGCGTACCTTTGGGGAAGCCACCATTCTTCGGTTTGTCCATTAGCATCCGCCTTTCAGGGCATAATCTCTTGGAGGACCATATCTAGTGGTCTATACCTCCCGTTTTGTTGCACTCAGTGCAGAATGGAGAAGCAGCAACCTATCACCAGACTGAGGGGCGTGAGAAAACGACACACAAGCAAAAGAAGTACAAGGAACGACGCGCTACTAGCAACTGCAATATTTTTATTCATGAAAGACATACCACAGTGAAATGAAATCTAACCCAACGAGTCGACCAAAAAATAAAACCAACTTGCCCTACTTTTTACTTTACTGAGTATCCTTTACTGTTAACGTCCATCCATAAGCGCAGGCAGATCGTCACGTTACTTTGTAGAGTAGGGTTCAATCGGCGCAATAGAGTCCTATTGTAACAAAGGCTGATGCGGCGGTATCGGTGAAGAGCAAACGAGGCCTCGAATTGCCTCTCTCGGCGGTTGCTGATTCACTCGATCCCTTACGCTCGGTTGCCTTCAAAGTTCTTCGTTGACAAGGGCATCCGCAAGGGCTCTTTTATTGCCGATGGCACCAACAAACGAACATATGAAACTGAATGCTATCGTAATTTCTTTATAGCAGCTTCTTTCAGCGACCCGAACGACTCTCGGCAAAATTTAACTGGAGTTCCACGCAAAAGCTATTGAATTGTGAACTTTTGATTCCGAGAGAATGAAAGTTTGTTAGGCGGATCTTCAACTTAATCGCCAGGCTGACTCAGCAGTTACGGTACCTGACTACTGACACGAAAGACGCGGGTCGGAATCCGGCCGCCGTAGTTCCATTTCGATGGAGACGCTCTTAAAAAGAAGAATCTCTAACGCTTAGCGCGGCATAGAGATGTTATCTGAGCCTGTTACTGAGCCTTTGGATAAGGGCTAACACAGGGATGGACTCACTCAGTCGTAGAAGATGGTTCATCATAGGTTGAGAGGCCAAAAACCGTAATGGCAAAGACTGGGCCTCATGTATGACTTTGTCGTTTGAGGCCGTCTGTGGTTGTGGAACTCACAAAGACATTCGTTATTGTGAGGTATGAAAAGAATAAAGCTTAAGCCCGCACCATGAGAATATAGCAGGCAATGCCAATTAGAAAAGAAAGATGAACAGGGCAGAGCCAAGCTAAATTTTGAGGGGGAAGGAGAAGGGGACCCCACCCCCACAAACCGGAGAAAGAAAAAATACTCTTCATTGTTTACAATGGTATTCTTGCTGCTCACATGTTTCACAGAGTTTATTCTTCCGCTGTTGAATCCTTGCAAGTGGTAGCTTAGAACTGGAGCCTGCTGCTTGTAATTCTGAAGCGCTTGAGCTCTTCAGTCTTGTCTTCTTGGAGTCTCTTGCTTGTGTTGTTCTCGGGAGGCTATTGATTGTTGGTCTCACCTTCTCTTACGGTCTGAGTGCTCCGTAAAATAAGCAACTTTTGATTACTGCTCCCCCCCGCCCCACCCCGTTAGTGTCAATCGGAAACCTTACCTCTGTAAAATTTTCAATCTTTCATATTGGGTACCTGAAAGACCTATGTAACAGTTGCTAAAGTAGCCGGCTGGTCAGCTAGAGGGCTGCACAATCCGAGCAATGTGTGCAATGTGAGCATAGACGTCGGATGGTTGCTCCAGTGCATGCCAGCAAATCGCTAAGCTGCGTGAAATCACTGCAGCGATGCTTCTGAAACATGATCCACAGAATTTCTCTGGGATAGTCTGCCAGCCAAGAAACACATCCAAGAAACTGACCTGTGTACCCTGTCGGATTTGCTAGCTTGCCAAGTTAACCTGCAACCACGGGGCCTTTCAACTTCGCACATGAAGCAGAACAAAAGAGGATTACTCTCCAACTAGCAAGACACCAAATGCTGACTGGTGGGTCTGAAAAGATGAAGTTGATCCAAAGGTAACACATGCTAGCTATATGTGGCTCCCTTCCAAGACGTAGATGCTGGTGTCGTCCGCATATATTACATTCTGAGAAGCGCGCGCAGGCCCTAAACTGCGTTTGGGAGAGCTGCCAGAGAAAGTGAAACTAGCAGGGGAGGGAACATACTTCCTGCGGTACATCCAGAGAAAGGAGTCCCTCCTCGATAACAGCATTTCCAAGGCGAACACGAATAACGTCATTGAGGAGGGCGTGTAAGAATCGTGGACCGTTGCCCGTGATTCCCATGCATGGCAGGTAGATGGCAATCTCTGTAAATCAGCGATATTCCTATGAGTTGCCCATGGTAAAAGTGAGGATCATAACGCCTTACTCTCAGTGACGTTAAGTCAGAGGTCCAATACACTATTCTAAGCGCATAGTCGCTGTCTAAAAGCAGTCATACCTTCAGGAAGTTTCCTTTGCTGCCGTGCAAATAAAATTGACCCTGTGGAGGAGTAGTTTCTCCATCACAAGGGTTCTGAGGTGGGCTTGTTTCTACAGGAACATTGAGGCAAAACAGCGCGCCCAGTGGGCGGACAAATTTACAGGACGCAGCGGTGTGTCCCGTATGTTCGTCCAGTTGTCTGCGATGCCCTGCCATAATTCTCCAACGCTTTTACCGCAATGTACGTTGGATAAACAGGACTGTACGAGGCTGCGAGTTCTGATTTCCCCATCGGAATGGTCGACAACGGTGTTTGTGATGTCTGCAGTATCGAGTGAGGAGATCTCACAACAAACCCTACGCGAATGTCCTCGCTATCATATGCAGGAAACTACTCGCGATTGCTCTTACTCGACTTGGCTATAGACCGATGTCAGCCGAAACCATTATGGAATGTCTTCCTCCATCCGAAGTCGTCGAAGTTGATGGTCATTACGTTTTTGTGATAAATTTTCAAAGATGACATGCCTGCACGAGCTGCTGCATACCAATTGTGGTTATTGCGAACGAAGAACTATGTCGCATAGTGCACAAAAGTGACTGATTTTGACGTTGTGTAGGAGCCCCCTGTCACACACCCATACTCTTCATCCTTCCCTATCCTTTTTCACAGTGTAGGGTAACATGCCTGCAATTATGAACGGGTTACCCTCCCGACCTTTCACATCTCTCCTCTTTCCTTCTTTCTGGGTTTTGCGACAGGCACAAACCATGGGTCTTCCAAATATTCGGAACGTTTCCTGTGCTGGGCGCATCATTGAAGATAGCTGGGATTTCTTGTTTTCGTGGCTTCGGTAGGCTCATGAGCGTCATGAGGTAGGCTCCGAGCGTTGCTAGTCTCTGAAAAGCATTACCTTCGGAAAAGCATCTCACACCAGGAGTTTTCACCCCCTAGATCTAAGACCTTTATACACCAGGAGTGAAAAATTCAAATACCATTTTTTCACTGAGGCAGCGAATCGTGGAACCAAGTTGCCCGATATTCGAAATTTGCCATTTGTTGAAATCTTTAAGGCAATCACAGTTTGTTTACCTTCTGACTATTGTGTTCATGTATTGGTTAAGTACGTAGTCTTTTTCGTTCCTTCTTCTTCTTCCTGTGCGTTTTGGTGTGTGTGATGCCTTTGATATTTTTATATCTGGTACCTCACTCCTGCGATAACCCTCTTAGGGTTGCAGTAAGTAACAATAAAATAAATAAATAAATAAAATAACGGCAAACTGTATGGCGTCATTGTAAGCTCCCAAGCAGTAACTTCAATTTCCGAATGTAGAATGTGCGTTCATCAAAGAATAAGAGCAGAAGCGGCACGGGGTCTATGGTTTCTCATGGACTGCGGTATGAATAGCCTTCGGGAAATTCTCCCGCTGAGGTTGCAAATGTTTTACAGCGAAAGCTGTTATGAGATCACAACAAGGGCCGTTTTTGGTGCCGTAGTTGTCCGCCGCCGCCGCCGGTGTCCGTAGCCACTATCGCTCGAAATAAGAAATAAAAAACGAAATAAGAAAAAAATTTCCAGAATGGAACGAGGTTCGAACCTGGGCCTTCTGCGGTGGGAGCCCAGTATTCTACCTCTTAGCCATGCCGATGCTTGAAACTGCTTTGCAAAAAGACCCTATGCAGTCGTCATGTCGGGAAGGAACCACATTAACAATCAAGTGTCACACAATGCGAATTTTGTAACCAGGCGTCACACAATGCGAATTGCGCATTGAGTGAGTTGTTGAATGCTTCCAACCTATTACGAAGGGCTCTGCCATAATTCTTCATCGTCATTTACCACAGCATCAACAAAGTGCACATAATGCCTTACAGGTGTTTAGCAGGTACCATGATTCTGCACAGAATGACGAAAAATTGTGTAGAGGCTGCTTCCTTCCATCACAAAAATTATGATTTGTAGTGTAGTGGGTTCCTCGCAAGTCCACTTCTATTGGTTGCCAAGGAAGCCCATAAGGCTCCCATGATCCATTTCCTCAGGGTCGCAATAAAGTTAATTCCCTCTCTCTATCTCTTTCTCACGTTAGCCTATGTTATAAAGCGTGGTGGGAGAATGAAATAACGACCGGGCGTCACACAATGCGAATTACGTAACTAGAGGGTCATTTAAAGCTTGCAACCCATTACATAAGCCTCAGTCATAATTCTTCATCCTCATCAGCCATCGCATCAAGAAACTGCACATAATGCCTTACAGATGGTACCTCGCTTCTCCGCAGAATGACGAGTAATGTAGTGGTGGGTGCTTCCCAACTTCACAAAAATTATGATTTGTGGCGTAGTGGGTATGTTGCTAGTGTGGTTGTATTAGTAGCCAAAAGAGAGTTTATAACGGGCTCTAGAAATGTCGCTCTTCGAGCTTTCGCTGTGACTGTGCTGCGCTTTCCACGCAGGCCTGGCGTTTTTTTTTTTTTTCAAACTTACAGGCAAGGGCTTTGAAAAGACATTTTGCAGAAGATTTCCAGCGAACGTACCCCCCCCCCCCCGTACCTTATCGTCATGTGGGGAGCAAGGACAAGCTCGCGCGGAATGAAACAAATTGTTCTGTTGTTCTTAACCTTTTGGCGAGCGCTTAACCTTTTGGAGCACTGTGTTCAGCGCTGTATCACCTCCTTTTTAAACGACATAAATTCTGCTATTCTGTGGGAGGCAGAGAAGTTCCGTAGCATTGGGCCAGGAGTAGAGAAATGATCCGTTGGTTTGAACGCTTTTGTAATCGCTTTCTTGCTGCGCAGCATGTTAGCGAAAAAAACTCCGCTGCTCTCTTAAGAGATTTCTCGGTAGGTGTCCCACAGTTAGATAGAGAAGTACCTCGTTCATTTTTTAGCAGCATAGCTGTTTAACCCGCCGTTTCTATGCAAATCGTGCGCAGGAACTCGGTGGCTATGTGCCACAGGAATTGGGCAAGCCCCACTTCCGAGTATAGCAGGCGCGAGGGAAAGCGATTGCATTAAAAGGAGAGAGCGGAGCGAAGGAGAGCGGTGGGGAAGGAAGTTGGAGCCTGGGGTGGGAGAGAGTAAAGCCTAGCAAAACGAGGAATGATGAGGCAAGGATCCGGGAGGGAGGCGAGCGTTAAGCGAAAACTTTGCTGGGCTAATTGGAGAGGAGGAAGGTGAGGAGTAGGAGAGGAGATGAAGGAAAAATTCGGCAGATCCCACGTGCCGTGGGAATCGATGTTATGCAAAGCATGCGCAGGATGGCGACTAAGGCATAATTTTTCACATTGAGCGAAACTTTACGGAATGACGCTAGAGAAATGTGGAAGTGCCATACGTACACTTATATGTTGAATAGTAGCATAGGTATTATATAATCAGTTGTTTACATGCAGTTGCGTAACGATGCAAACAGCAACATGGGTGTTACCAACACCAGATGCGGTAAGCTGATATGTAGTGCTGATATTCTTCAATACTGGATAGCGCGAATCCGAACAAGACAAAGAAGGAATAAAGACGCACAGGACAGGCGTTACTTGCAACTTAGCTTCATTAACGAGTTTCCCTAGATATATACACAGCCGAGTGGCGCGCGCAGGCGCACTGCACGTAAGTACGTTACAGTCACAGTTGCAGTTGATACAGTTGTTATGCTTATACTTGTCCGTTATGACGGAGATCGCACGAACTTTCACGAACCCGTGTGCACGTGTGAAAGAAGTTCTTGACAGTTCTTGAACAAGCTCATCATCACCGTGATTAGTGAGCCCCAGCAGATGGACCGGACTTGTTAATCGGCTTCGTTCGTGATCGCGGCTACGAGGGGTTTAAGTACAGTGAAGTGCGAGGTATAATACAGCTGGTGGAAATGCTGGATGCCCCTTACGATGAAATTATCTATGATGCATCCTGTCCTTGATGCGGCAGCGAGATCTTTTGATGCCCTGTCCACATCCAAGCCGTCTTTCACGCAGTATAAGGATCAAGCGTTGTTCGGTCTTGATAAATCAATGTTGAAGTCACGAGTAATGATGAGAAGCCTGCTTTCTCGGCAGATTTATTATAGGAAGCGTTGATTCCGGTTTTTGCGTAATCGACGTGGTCCATGTTGCGGTCCACTTGGACGAGTGGATGGTAGTTGAGCGTCTTCCAGGGGTGTTATGTCTTCAGCTTCCTCGCTTTCCTTGCGTCCTCCGCGGTGGTGTAGCGGTCACGGTGCGCGGCTGTTGACCCGTGTTCGATCCCGGCTGTGGCGGTCGAATTTCGATGGCGGAAAAATGCTAGATGCCCGCGTACTGTGCGATCTCGGTACACTTTAAAGAATACCAGATGGTCAAAATTTGCGGAGCCCTTCGCTACGGCGTCTCTCATATCATAGCGTGGTTTGCGCACATAAAATCCCAACAAATATTATTATTCTCACTGTTCTTGCGTGTCAATGTGTGTGTTCGCGGTTACCGTGTTGGTTGAGACTCTGTATCACCTGTGGCACATACCCGCATAACGTTAACTCTCGTTTACGGGCACGTGCCACACGTGACTGAGAGTGAGGGTTCTGTGACGTACGCGACAGGTATTTTGCGTTATTGATATCATGACTAGTGAATCGTGTTCGCCATACACTGATCCCCTTCTATGCAATTCTGGTATATTACAAGTTATCGAGACGACCAGGAGAGCGCCCAGACGTAGGCGGCTAGATAGATAGATAGATAGATAGATAGATAGATAGATAGATAGATAGATAGATAGATTGAAACTGCCAAAGTGCCTGAGGTTCGCAAAGAAATGCTTCACATTTAATAAATAAAATTAAGAGCTTTTCTTGGCGAGGCGGGATTCGAACCCGGGTACCCGTGGTCCGAAGGCCAGCGTCGTAACAACTCGGCTATCCAAGCACGGTAGCGGAACAAGCATTCATGGTAACCATATTAGTGCGTTGCTGTAGGCGAGAGAGCGAGAAAGAGATAGAGTGAAAAAAAGGTGGAAAGAAAGCGAAACAGAGATAGAGAGATAAAGAGATATAAAGAAAGAGAAAGAACGCATAGTGTAGCGATGTATAGTATACTATAGCAAGGGGGTGGGGAAGGGAAATAAGGGTGATGATAAGGGAAAGGAGGAGGGCAAAGCCACCATCTGGGCTGTTTACAGTCTTCGCACCACTAGTGCGTAGCTTCCCCCCCCCTTTTTTTTAATATCCAGCAACATTCCTAACTATGGAGTCACCGTAATATAGATCGCAAGCTGTCGCCGATGGAACTGTAACACCTACTGAATGTATTACAAGGTCAGTTGGGATGTCTGAACATAGTTCTTTTGTCATTCTCCACACACAGATTCTCCGAAAGTGTAGCTTCTACAAGTGTAGTAGTAAGTATACCTTCAACATTCCTCGCGCGCCTACGATCTTGTCACCCCATTGCGAATGAAGAGCGTTGACGTCTCCACAGTATATCCGAGGTGGAGGGCGAGGGCTTCAGAGATATTGAATGAGAGTTTTAGTGGAAGTTCTTTTTTCCCGCAGGTCACTATAGCATTTCAACATCTAGCGCACAATACAACACAAGGACGAAGTGACAAATGAAGAACGGCGCTAACGTCCAACACATTTATTTTCAAAGCGTAACACTCATACAGTATATGGGGATCATTAAAAGCCTGCGCCGCCGCATTAACCACATTTTATATCACATCTATTTATTTATTTATTTACAAATACTGTGAATCTTTGCACGGGACCATACAGAAAGTGGATGATACATAATATGAACTTATTATCATATATCATCTACTTTTATGTATCCTTAATATTGATACATAAAATTGCACTTGCGCGTACCGTGAAGTACTTACAGTAAGTGCTCCAATATCACTTTACACCTTTACAGAAGAGTTCAAAAAGAGTAAACGTTTTCTGTACAGTAGGCGCTGCTTTTACCCTACTACGATTCACTCGTTTTTTGTGCGTACGAGAGGACAGGGGTAACTCAACGATGAAGCTTCCGTACTTCCGGCCGTAGTCACCGGGTACATTTGATCTTGACCACAGGTGTGTGCAAGGCGGGGGGGGGGGGGGGAGGGAGGATAGGGGAAGGGCGGGGTGGCACCCCCTCCCCGCGCCCTAATCGCCTAAGAGGGGCAGCGATGTCTACCCTGTACCTTGACTCTGTCGTACCTGCCCCGTCAGTGTTTAAGGGCAGGGTTATGGCCGCGCAGGTCTTTGACGATAAGGGTGGCGATGGCCCTTGATATTGCATTCCTAGAAGTGTTCAATTGCCAACTTTACTCCCGGTAAGCCAGAGACCAAAGGCAGGCTATTGTGACAAGCACGTCATAGGTTCATTTTCAGTTTTTTCATCCACTGTGAAAGATTTCTTTTGGACTGGACCTACGCGAGGACGAAGCAATGAAGCTGCGAAGTGCGTAGGCGTGCGCAGGGCGAACAGCCGCGGGGTTCCCAATTAGGGGGAACTCTGTGCACGCCTATAAAGCTTGCACATCTGGCCAGAGCATGTATTCATTACTGGCTAAAGAAAGCATGATATCCGAACGGCTTGTTCTAATCAGTCGCATGAGGTTACCAACAGAACAGTTACGCTTATTTTTTGAGTGGCTTGATTCAGGAAAAAGTAAAGTTTTTTTTTAGATCAACATCGCAATGTGGATGCCGACAAAAACACGTACGAAGGCCGGCCGTCGCCCTTTCGCTCTATGCCCTCGTTAGCCAACGGCCGTTGCTTGCACCTGGGTTTCAGCCCGCGAATACGTTGATGTTGCACTCACAGGCGCTACAACAGCTGTCGTCAAAGTGTAACTTGCACGCTCTATATGACAGGAATCTTGCTCTGGTTCTTCGGGTTAGTAAGCCCACGGTGGTAGTACTCGGCCGCACACGCGTTTTTCTTTTCCGCTGGCAATACAGATTCTGATTTCGCAAGTGCTCCTTGCCCTTTGTAAAGAACCTAATAGCCGTCACCGGAAACGAACAAAAAAAGCAACGTTCAATTTGAACGCCATTCAACTGCAATACTAAAACGAAGTACAAACCAGCGACACACATGGTCAGTTCTTCGCCGTGCCCGTGCCATGCTTGCCTCGAGGCCGATCATTCGTTCTTCAGTGTGTTTGCGCTCGGCTTCTTGGAAGACACGGCCATGAGACTTCCCGAGTAAAGTTCGAGGTCATACCAACGAGGCTGCGGGATCCGGGGGTCATCTCCTGGCAGGAACACGAGGCGGCTCGCGACACGAAAGGCGGGTATGATGTAGCTACCTTATTACATTTTACAATGCACTGCTCTGTTATGATGCTACAGCAAGTAATAGTAATAACTAGAGACCGGATTTTAGGCAAATGCCTATTTTGTTCCTTAAGCTCCTATCGCGCCACTTCAATATATGTGCATGAATTTGAGGTTAAGAAGGGCTTTTATAGTGCCTATAAATGCCTGTTTTTGGCGTTCGTGCCTATTTGCCTGTACGTGCCTATAAATACCTGTTTTCAAGAACTGGCGCCTATTTAACCTCAAGTTACGCCTCCCGATGCAGTTTGAGCCCGTCATTCATGTTACCGCGCAGCATTGATTGTTTGGAACGTTATGGGTTCAACCTAGTCCTCTAGTTTAACGAACTCTGGGAAACAACCGCTTGCAGCAGTGAAATGGGACGCGCCGGCGAGCATACGCCGCCGCGCTGACAGGGCGCGAGATGTTGGCGAATTCTAAATTGCGGAGAGCCGTCAGGGTAGAGTCAAGAGCAAGAGAAGAAAGAAAAATGTGATGTGTGCACGACTTTTGTTTAGTTCGCACTTTATTTTTTAAGGTGTTCTCCGCCAGGGGAGAAACTGGCTCTATACGTGATTCGACCTTGGAGGCCAGTAGGAAGAATCCCCTGCTTCTGGTTTTTTAGCGATCTGGGTGTCTTCCCCTTCATGCTGTACCCTTCTTAGTCATGCTGAAAAGAAAGTCACAGAAGTATGTGTTGATTCTGCGGTGGACACTTGAGCCACCACGCTACATAATAAGCGGCGAGACCGTGTTCTGCAAAGCGTGCGTGACAGAGCACAAGTGCACAGATACGTTCAACTGTTGGTGCCTGTGTAAACCCTCAAACAACAAATTTTTGTTGTTTTCTTATCGTAAATAAAATTGGCGCACGTCTTCCTTTGCACTATTTGCGTTTATGGAAAAATTTATTCTGCCTATATTTACAAGGTATTGGAGGCCTAAAACATTATTTTGCCTGCCTAATTTTGGCGCCTAAAACGCGCTTTTTACAGGGAAAGCTGTTATGAGATCATTTCAACGGCCGTTTTTGGTGGCGTAGTTTTCCGCCGCCGCCGCCGGTGTCCGTAACCACTATCGCTCGAAATAAGAAAAAAAAACGAAATAAGAAAAAAAATTCCAGGATGGAACAGGGTTCGAACCTGGGCCCTCTGCGTGGGAGCCCAGTGTTGTACCTCAGAGCCATGCCGGTGCTTGGGACTTCCTTGCAAAACGACGCTATACAGGCCTCATGTCCAGAAGGAACCACATTAACATGTGTAATTTAGTGTGGTAGAAGAGTGAAATAACAACCGCGCACCACACAACGCGAATTCTGTAACCAGGCGTCACACAATGCGAATTGCGCAACGAGTGGGCTGTTGGATGCTTCCAACCCACTACAAGGGGCTCTGCAATAATTCTTCATCGTCATCAGGCAAAACACCAACAAAATGCGCATGATGTCTTACACGTTTTTAGCGGGTACCACGGCTCTCCGTTGAATGACGAAAAATGGCATAGTGGCTGCTGCCCTACTTCACAGAAATTATGATTTATAGCGTAGTGGGTTCCTCGCAAGTGCACTTGCATTGATTGCCAAGGAAGCCCATGAGCCCATCATCCATTTCCTTAGGGTCTCAACAAAGTTCTTCCCCCTCTCTCTGTCTCTCTTTCTCACGTCAATGTATGTTATATTGCATGGTGGTAGAGTTAAATAGCGACCGGGCGTCACACAATGCGAATTACGTAACTGGTGAACCGTTTAAAGCTTCCAACCCATTACAAAGGGCTGATCCACAATTCTTTATCGTCATCAGTCGTCACGTAAACAAAGAGCACATAATGCATTACATATGTGTAGCTGGAACCTCGCTTCTGCGCACAATGACGAATAATGGCGTTGTAGGTGCTTCCCAATTTCACAAATATTGTGATTTATGGCGTAGTGGGGACCTTGCTAGTGTACTTGTATTAGTAGCCCCAAGAGAGTTTACAACGGGCTCTAGAAATGCCGCTCTTCCAGCTTTCGCTGTGACTGTGCTGCGCTTTCCGCGCAGGCCTGGCATTTTTTTTCTTCATGCTCAAACTGAGCGGCGCTATAACAATACGATGTTATATGCTGTCCTAGCATAGTAACATAATTTCTCAGCATGGGTAAGGTTGCCTCATTGCGGTCAATAAGCGCAACAAGCTGACGTGTGGCCAGGCGATGCGATACAATGCGTGCAAAAGAAATTTATTCACGATTTGAACACACTGAAAAGCCAACTGGAAAGTGAAAATCATCGGAACGTTAAATGAGGTGGAACACAGCTTTGTAATTTCTGTTTTCTCTGCTATTTCTCTTGTACAACCCTGCAAAAGACACTTTTGGAAGTACTAGCATAATTTCAGAGCATTGTGATTTTTGTGAAGTCAGAGTTTCGCCGCAGGATCGAACAATGAATGCGATAGCAACAAAGTGGAGCGTCATTCAAAGAAAGACTAGCATGAAATGACTCCTTTAGCAAACGCGACCGCTGCAGCGAGCAATGTGAACTTCGTACGGTGTATGGCTTCAACGCAAACTTTTCGGTGCGAGCACAAGACGTACAAAGCCTTGAGCGATCTGTTGAACCCTCCTCTAGAGATAATAGCTCGAGCACAGGTGACCACGCCCAATACGGAGCCGGGGGCGCGCAGACGTCCTCCGGCTCCTATATTCATGCTTCGCGACGAATGACGGGCGGGAAGCGATGCCCTTTAAAGCCAGACTTTGGTCTTTTGCACCATCTCTCTGATGACAGTGAAGAAGACCCTGCCACGCTGAAGCACCTCACAGATATGCGTACCATCAACGGTGACTGGTGTATATAAATAGCTTGCCGTTTGTACGCTGGAGGTTGTATGCGTTTGTGGCTGAGTGGCTGAACGCGTTGCGCCGCGCATCGAGGCATCGCTGGTTCGATTCCCCTGTCGTACGCTTCGGAAAAGATTTCTTTCGGAGTAATTTGCTGTGTAGGTTTCGTGTGTAATAATAATAATTGTTGGGATTTCACGTGAGTTTTGTGTCTATCTATCTATCTATCTATCTATCTATCTATCTATCTATCTATCTATCTATCTATCTATCTATCTATCTATCTATCTATCTATCTATCTATCTATCTATCTATCTATCTATCTATCTATCTATCTATCTACCTATCTATCTATCTATCTATCTATCTATCTATCTATCTATCTATCTATCTATCTATCTATCTATCTATCTATCTATCTATCTATCTATCTAATATACGAAAGTCGACACCGGGGCTCTGGCGCGCGGGGACAGCTAGCGGGAGAAGTGGAGAAAGACGAGGAAGACAGCTGATAGAACAGCCGGCCCAGGAACGGGTGCTGTCTCTCTTTCTTCGTTACAGTGGCTCAGTCGACATTACAATGGAACGGGTGCTGTCTCAGTTTCTTCATTACAATGGCCCAACCACCACCGCCTACTGGTCCGACATTACTGGCTATGCACGCAAACCATCGGAGAGCGCCGCGCACCTGCGGCGTACCGTTGCGCGACTTTGCTTCACGGCCAACGCCTTGACAGCGTCGAGCTCTGCGCTGTTTCCTCCCATCATTCCGGCACTGACAGCCATCAACGCCATGTTGGATGTACACACCTCACTAGACCTCGAGGCCAGCTCGCCTGAGTAACGTAGAGAGCTGCCGTCTACCCTCAGCCAGCTCTCTATCCAACTTGGTGACTTCGCGCACACACTCTCCCGTTTCGCGCCTGCCGTACCACCATCCCATGCTACCTTCGTACTACCGGAGTTCCGCGGCTTCCAGGGCGACGCCGAAAATTGGGTTTCGACCGTCAACGCCCTAGGAGCTCGCGAAGCCTGGACGGAGGCGCAGAAATGGTCCATGGCGGTAGCCC
Organism: Rhipicephalus sanguineus; assembly: GCF_013339695.2. NCBI lineage: Eukaryota > Metazoa > Arthropoda > Arachnida > Ixodida > Ixodidae > Rhipicephalus > Rhipicephalus sanguineus. The sequence goes on from NC_051186.1 coordinate 87,260,531, forward strand.
GCCTTCGGGAAGGTGCCGCGGCGTGGCACAGGTACGAAGGCGTGGAGCAGCAGTCCTGGGCAGCATGGAGTGCAGCCTTGACTGCCGCTTTCGGTCTGATGCCCCGTACCTTCAGTGCGTCCAAGACCTCCACCGAGGACGGAGATCTGGAGGCCCACAACCTTGAGGCTGCAACGGTGCCTTGCAGTCCATCGACGGTGTACGTCGTTGATTTTGACGCTTACCGGAGCAGCCCTGTCCCTCCTCTGCAGGTCAAAGACTCTGCGTCGGTAATGGACATGAGCATATCGCCACCAGACCTTCCGCAAACGGAGAAACTGCCCTCGCGTTCATGGTCGTCAGAGCATAAACAGTCGCTCCGCCCTGTCAGGCCAGATGAACGACACGTCCGTGAACCCTACAAGACCTCGATCGCCAGTAACGCGACCAGCGCCATACAACTTCATAAAGTAGGCCATCCCGATGTCGCAAACGAGATGCCTGACCAGCCAGAGGTCATTATCGTCAGACTTGGCACCGCAAACCAACTGCCCTGCTGACGACACTGCTCGCTTCAGGGACACATCTTGTTCACGTGACCCTTCATCAGGAAGCACCAGCTTGACCCAGCGTCACAACTGCGCCCGACCTCACATAGTCCAACACGCGACAGTTACGCATGCTCTACTATCTTTAGAGATGCCGCGGGAACAACGTCACTGTTTCGGGCTAAGCCTGCCACCATGCCGAAACAGTAATTGCCACCCACCCGAGCAACTACCGATATTTCGGGAGAAGTCTCTTGGCCGGAAACGTCGAGGCCTGTGCACGACAGGCCAATGGGAGAGATTTCCCTACAAAGTCGCAGGGTGGCCGAGGTCATCGTACACTGTGACACAGCCAGTGTCGCCCGCCAGAGAAACTCTAGCAGACCACCAAACCATGCTGAAGCGGGGTCGCGGCCAACCACCACGAAACAGCCAGATTCGCCCACCAGACACATTCCTGGCGGATCTCTTGACCGAGATGCCGCGTGGTCAAGTCCGACCAGCCTGATTCAGCCAGCACCGTCCACCTGAAATATTGTCGACGTCTCCGCACGCTTTGCAGTCATGGCCGAGTGTGAGGACGAAGGTCGACACCGGGGCTCTGGCGCGCGGGAGAGCTAGCGGGAGAAGTGGAGAAAGACGAGGAAGACAGATAATAGAACAGCCGACCCAGGAACGGGTGCTGTCTCTGTTTCTTCATTACAATATATATATATATATATATATATATATATATATATATATAATATATATATATAATATATATATATATATATATATATATATATATATATATATATATATAATATATATATATATATATATATATGCCACACGACTGAGCCGAGATCGAACCGCGACTAAGACGAATGCAAAAGACATTAGAAAGGCGGGGCACAAGCGAACATATGGGGTTGGGAATGGCGACAATAACGCTTCAATAACCTGTATAAGGTTTTGTAGATTTCAGAACACTGAACAGGGTATGGTGAGTTGAGCACTGTACAAGTTATTGTGATCTTTCATATATAACAGCTAGACGGCGGACCTCTCGGCATGGACTACGAACTCGACGGAGAAAGACGTAGGCGTGTACCAGATGAGGCGACAAGAGAGTGACATTTAAAGTCCCGACCAGGAGTATTATTTACAGGGGAACACGCTACACTGGGTGATGTAAACGATAAAGGTATCGCAGGGATCAGTATGGATCTGCAGAATTTTATATCTGGACTTAGCAATATCTTGTAACACTTGTAGCCATACTGGATATGCCGTTTCTACAGCGGAGAAATTATGAAACGCAACGCCACAGCTTGTTCAACTTGTAAACCCTCAAGTCAAGAGCCAAGAAGCTCATTTGACCACATTGAGCACACCCAGTAGTCTGTAACAGTCAGTCACAAATAAAGGTAAAAATTTTTGACGCTATATCCTCTACCGTGGACATGTGGCTTGGCTACTTACCACTGGCGTGGCGAAGCAAATTTTTGGTGAATGGGCTGACTGCGTGTTCAACGTGCCAAAACACCTAAGTGGGAAGGCTAAAAGATGCCTTGATCTCCGCAAAGCAGAGCAGAGAGAACAGTAACTAAAGCAGTTTGTTGGGCTCGTTGGAATACTGAACTTCTATGCAGTTCCAACGTTTAAAGGGACCGACAGCTGCCCGGAACATGAAATGAAATGACTCCTCTGATGGAAGGATTGTCCGTCGCATTGACTCAAACCAACCCTGTTTTCTTCGTGAGAGGTGGATTTATATTCTTATTGCTTAATTGAAAGTCGAGAAAAATGACCTGTGGCGCCTCTGGCGGCAAAAACATGAATGATCCGATGTACCTGGCCACGTGACCGTTGATTGCTGTACACGGTCGACAATTTCTCGTTAGTATTGACATATTGTTCGTTTCGTTATAATAAAAGGTACTACTCCATAAAAATGTACATATAGGCCTTCGTTGGTAGTATGCAATAAAGTGGCACTGCCTTCGCGTGACATAATGATCCCATGCTCATCAGCGCGTTTTAAGCAATCTTTCAGCGTGCTCATGCGACCGTGCACGCAGTTTCCAGGTCGCTAAGGTTTTGGAGCTACGTAGGTTTGCTACCTACACTTCGTCTCAGAAACGACGTGCGCTGCTACTCGGTGCGGCCGCGCATATGCGTAGCGAAGTTTTCGATGACATGGCTTGGCTTGTGCATCGAGAGAGTAACGACGCCGGGACAAGCTACCCATGACACAGGCGCAAGCAACCTTGGACGCATGCGCACACAACGCAGCACACAACGCGGTGTATTGGGTTCGTGCTACAAATGGGTGGTTGTCTATTTTCCCTTTTCTTAACAGGGAAGGTGTATAATGCCACCGAATCTCATTGTAACAGCTGGTTATGTTCAAAAATAGTTGAAAAGCTCTAAATGAAGATGGTTCAGCCATGGCCTCCGAGATGGCGGACGCGCCATCTCGGAGGCCCAGAGAAAAAGGACAAAAATTAGAGAGAAAGGACAAAAATAAATATTGGAAAAAAAAATATGGACATTCTGCCGTAAAGGGCAGAGAACGGAGCTGAAAACTTGTTTTTTTTTTTCTTGTGGAGCAAAATAGTTTTAATTGAAGTAAAAACACTAGGCCAACGCTAAGAAAAAGAAAAGAGTAAGGTTTTTTTTTTCTTTTTTTTTTGTCGAGCCTGGTGGCACACTTGTCACCGCCACGTTATAAAGGGGACGCTCATAGCATCCATCCATCCATCCATCTCTCCGGCCGTCCCAATCACCGCGCTCCCCAGCAAAACCAACGTGTATGGCCTCGCGCGCCCGGCTACCGTGAGAGAGCGCATTAACTGCGGATGCCGGCGGTGGCGGAGACCGCGGCAGGAAGCAGAGAGAAAGGAATTCCAGCGTGGGCATGTTTTCTCTTTTTCCGCGTACGAGCAAGAATCAACGCCAGCATCTTCTGGCTGCGCTGAAAGCCATTATTTTTTTTCTGTTACTGCAGTTATTTTGGTCCAATTTACGAAGAAAAGCGTGGCAACTGCTGCATTTTCCTGATATATATCTTTGTAAGGAGGTATCAATTCGTCTGTGGCAGTATTACTTTGTTTTCATTACGGTCCGTTTTGTCTCGGTGCTAAATACCTCGATTTGAGAAATATAGAGGCACTCTAGCATTCCTCCTTTCTGAAATCAAGAGTTCGACGAAAACTCGTCTGGTAGGGAACAATCATGGTCAAAAGTAAGAAGACGCCGACCAAAAAACTTAAAAAATAATAACAAAGACGTTTCGGCTCCCGTACGGGGGCCTTGTTCACAAATGTAGCAACGAAAGAACGCGGGTTGATTATGTACGTGCAAATAGATGGCGCAAACAGCGTGCGTAAACAGAAGGAAGGGTGCCGTCATTGCGATTTAGAGTGGTATCAGTGGTTTGGATTAGTAATGACTCGAGATGAAGTCGCGAGGTTAGATTTCTTTCAGTGGCTAGCACATGCGCACTGGCCCAGTCAATGTCATGTCCCTTTGACACAGAATGCTCGGCGAGTGCATTTGAAGCCACTTTTTCTTTTTTAACGTCGTAACAGTGTTCCCTCAGGCGCCTTTGAAAATCGCCTGTCTCGCCGATGTACACATGGTCACAGTCTGCACAGGGAATATTGTATACGACGCCTGGGAACTTGTCTTTAGGAAGCTTGTCCTTCACGTTTGTCAGCACACTTTTCAGCTTTTTCACCGGCACATGCGACACGTGTACGTCAAAGGAACGGAGCACGCGTGCTAAGGCCTCACTGGTTCCGGGAGCATACGGTATCGCGGCACGCTTACACGGAGCAGGCACGGAGGAGGCACTGATAGGCGGACGGGATAATTGGCGCTGCACAGAATTAATAAACGAAGCAGGGTAGCCGTTGCCTGAAAGTTCAGCATGCACCAATTTCAGGTCTTTTTGCAAGCCGTCTGAAGAGCTGAAGAGCAACCCGCGTCTGAAGAGCAACCCGCGTTCTTTCGTTGCTACATTTGTGAACAAGGCCCCCGTACGGGAGCCGAAACGTCTTTGTTATTATTTTTTAAGTTTTTTGGCCGGTGTCTTCTTACTTTTGACCATGATTGTTCCCAAACAGACGAGTTTTCGTCGAACTCTTGATTTCATTAACCTTCGCCGGGCGTATGGCCAAGTTATCGTTACAGAAATTCGCCGCTACGTTTCCCTCCTCACCCGCATTTCCGCCTTCAAAGGTCATCTCGAGTTCAACCTATCCTGCAAGTTCCGTGGTTTCATACCTCGCTCTCTTCATCTCAACCGACCCGTCCTGTCGAGTTTTGGCCTAAGCGTTGTTGCCAAGGCTGAACGCTCGCTTCTCCAGGCAAGAATACTCGAGTGCAGAGAAAAGATAAGAGGACTGGAAAACGAAGCCTTCTTCTTTCGACGTCATTTGAAGCACCGGTACCCCGACGAATGCCCTAGCATCTTTCTTCATGCGAACTACCAGGCTGCACGGCAGTCTCATCGAGAGCAAGTCACTCACGAGAACAAGCTTGACCGCCTTCGTCTTTCGCACACGACGTCGACCAGGAACGCACCTACTACCACTGTGCACAACCTCTCTTCCTACAGTCCAAGCGCTTCTGAGTTGTCTCTTCTTAAGCTTGGTCTCAACTTCAACACAGGACCAACAACGGACGCCAAACGTTTGGTCTGCGCAGTGGAGAACGCCGTGGCGAAGGTAGAGCCTTCACGCCGAGATGAAGCCCGCACACGAGCCGTGAGTGTGTTGTCGAAATTCTGTCCTAGACAATTCGCGTCACCCCTGAGTTCAGAAGAGCGCAAGGCGATTCAAAGCCTTCGAGGTAATAATGACCTAGTCATCCTCCCAGCTGACAAAGGCAACGCCACAGTTCTTCTCGACCGCAGTGACTACGTGAACAGGATGCGATGTTTGCTACAAGACGAAAGCACCTACTGCCGCCTTGACAAGGACCCAACCAACAAGGTACAAAAAGACTTGCAAAAGTTACTCACGGAGGTGTTTAAATTCGTCGCCCCAAGGCATAAGCACCTGTATTATTGTCTCCTCTGTCGAAATGGCTCCGCTCCGGCTCTCTACGGACTGCCCAAGATACACAAGCCTGGCGTACCGATGCGGCCAATCGTGGATTACAGAAGGTCACCGTTTCTGAGCCTTTCAAAGTACTTGCACCGCATCATATCGCCACTTGTGGGATGCGGTCCAACACACTTACGTAACTCGTCCGACTTCATTAACAAAGTGCGCGATCTCAAGCTTGACGATGACGACACTATGGTGCCGTTCGACGTTACGTCCTTGTTTACGTGTGTCCCAATTGACGTCGCCGTCGAAGTATGCTCTACTGCCCTCCAAAGCGACGCCTCGCTTCCCGAGAGGACACCGTTTGAGGTTCAGGACTTGCGCAAGCTCCTGCAGTTCTGCCTCGAAAATACGTACTTCGTTTTTCAGGACTGCTTCTATAAGCAACTTCAAGGAACGCCCATGGGTGCCTCCCTCTCGGTCACCGCTGCAAACCTAACTATGGAATCAGTCGAACGCAGGGCTATCGCAGCATTCATGCCTCAGCCAAGAATTTTTCTTCGGTATGTGGATGACTGTTTCTCCGTGATAAAGAAGGATGCCCTGGATGCGTTTTCGTCACACCTAAACTCAATTGAACCGGCCATAAATTTCACAGTTGAACTGGAGAAGGATCGTCGCCTTCCATTCCTTGACGTTTTGGTGCAGCGTGAAGGGACAGGACTTCGTTTTAACGTGTATCGAAAGGCTACACGCACAGGACGCTACCTAAACTTCACTTCAATTCATCCTGCTTGCCACAAACGCTCCGTCGCCTCCTCGCTCATACAACGCGCGCAACAAACCTGTAGCTCTTCAGACGACTTGCAAAAAGACCTGAAATTGGTGCATGCTGAACTTTCAGGCAACGGCTACCCTGCTTCGTTTATTAATTCTGTGCAGCGCCAATTATCCCGTCCGCCTATCAGTGCCTCCTCCGTGCCTGCTCCGTGTAAGCGTGCCGCGATACCGTATGCTCCCGGAACCAGTGAGGCCTTAGCACGCGTGCTCCGTTCCTTTGACGTACACGTGTCGCATGTGCCGGTGAAAAAGCTGAAAAGTGTGCTGACAAACGTGAAGGGCAAGCTTCCTAAAGACAAGTTCCCAGGCGTCGTATACAATATTCCCTGTGCAGACTGTGACCATGTGTACATCGGCGAGACAGGCGATTTTCAAAGGCGCCTGAGGGAACACTGTTACGACGTTAAAAAAGAAAAAGTGGCTTCAAATGCACTCGCCGAGCATTCTGTGTCAAAGGGACATGACATTGACTGGGCCAGTGCGCATGTGCTAGCCACTGAAAGAAATCTAACCTCGCGACTTCATCTCGAGTCATTACTAATCCAAACCACTGATACCACTCTAAATCGCAATGACGGCACCCTTCCTTCTGTTTACGCACGCTGTTTGCGCCATCTATTTGCACGTACATAATCAACCCGCGTTCTTTCGTTGCTACATTTGTGAACAAGGCCCCCATACGGGAGCCGAAACGTCTTTGTTATTATTTTTTAAGTTTTTTGGTCGGCGTCTTCTTACTTTTGACCATTCCTCCTTTCTGGAGACGTGTATGGGTGAAGACTGGGCTAATTATCGTCGTTGAATCATGTTGCCCTCCTATCGTAACGCATCGTTTTACTATTTTATCGTACGGATATTTATGAGGTGGTCAACCGAAACACCGTTACGCTCAAGATAACTGAGTGCCCTGGTCATGTCACTGAAGTAAGATGATAAGTGATTTTGTCGGAATATTGTAGAGGGCTTCGATTAGCCGACCTACGTTTACTCACCACGTCGTTCACAGTGAAAGTGCCTGAGTTGTCATCGTCTCCCTTTTCGTCATCTGTATTTTGATTACGCTTTGGTAGCACAATGGCAATATCAGTATCGTGTTCATTTACTGTACTCTCGACTGCATCCAAACCAAAGGGTCGCACATGCAGCAGAACGGCGTCTTTCTGAAGAAAATTAAGTATTCATCGAGGTAGACTACAGAAGAAAGAAAAAAAGTGCATATTGTACCTGCTATGTAACGCGCAGTGTTTCATACCAGGTACACCAAACTGTGAACGCGTGTTGCGTTCTTCTTGAACAAGCAAAACATTTCGATGTTCGTTCTTACATTGCCCAACGTATTCACTGAACACCGTAAAACTCACAGTGGGAATGGGCGACCATGACCAAAACGCGCCTGTAACCAGCCCGTGGTCGTCGCAGAACCGGCGACGTTCAGTCTAGACGTATGGCGACCGCCTGCACCCTCCTCCCTGTCTCCTGCTTCTGCGGCGCGACGAGAGATAGGTGGAAAGGGAAACTGGGGAAGCCTCGCGGGCGAGTGCGAAGCGTTGTGCGCCATGCCAGCGCGGCTTTCGCGTCAGACTCGGCGCGCGAGGGACAAATAAATACACATCATCTCCACCTACGGGCAACCATGGTGGGATGCGAAAGCATAGCAGGGGATGCGCATCGAGTTTCCGTTTATCTTATGTGACTTATGAGACGATGGTTGTCGAGGCGTTTGAATTACCGCTTGCCGACGCTGACGTTTACGTTCGGCTTCCCGAGCCTTCCTCTGCTCCGCGGCGGTGGTGTCCCGCTGCAACTAGCGCCGAAGTTGACGTTGTTCGTGGTGTTTCGCACACCGTTGCACAGAGAGAGAATGACAGAAGCACAGCGAACGCGCGCTTTCGCAGCCTCGCAGCTTTGCGATTCGTTTCCGGCGTCGCCGTTTACGTTCAGCTTCGAGAGCGTCCATAGCGCCGTTGCGAAGGAGAGTGCAACGCTTGCTGGCGTTGCCGTTTACGGTCAGCTTCGCGAGCGTATATGCCATAATTTAGCCGTGGCAATAGTTATGGCGGCGGAGGCGAGTATTTATTCATATCGTTCTTAGTGTGGTTTATTACTTTATGGTTGATAAACGCTTAAACTTGATATACTGATGTCTTGATAAAGCTTATAAACTGATAAGCTTGCTATCTGCAATCGTTCTTGCAATTGCTGCAGTCACATGACCGCAACATATCGGAATCTGGTAATGCAGATAATGTTCGCAAAGTGAACATGCCTGCAACTGGCATGGCCCTCTCAGTACCCCATCTTCATAATGACACCAGTGTCATACGACTGCAGCGTATACTCAAGGACCGGGTGAACTAATGCGCAGTACGCCTTAAGCCTAACGTTCAACAGGACATTGTAGCATCATTTGCGAAGAGCTATTATAGGCTTCCACGCACCTTTCATTATTATGCGAATCTCATTTAAATTTTACTGGTACGTGCAAAGCCAAAATCGCTAAATGAGAAGCGTACTTCGTTTGTGGTCGAAAAAGGGAATTTCTCAATATACATACATGTAAATGATTCTAGTGTTTTGTTTGCATCATTATAGGCGCGTTTATGGAGTCTATTATATAATAACACGGCCGATGACCTGCTGCCCATAGCAGCGCTAATTATCATCGGCGAACAAATTCATCGTAACGAAATACAGTGTCTGAGTGTTTGGAATGTAACCTACATAATAAAAAAAATGTAACGAACCCCACAGACAACCATGCGAAGCATTTGATAACACCTGCGATTTCTTGGGCTTCGATTTACTTTGCGAAAATTTACGCCACTTGGTGGGTGGTTAGAATCTTACTTGCTCGCCCGCGAAACAGGTCGAGTGGCCACTCTTTGATATATTGCTCTATGAGTATATTGCTATGAGTATATTGCTATGAGTATATTGCTCTATGAGTATATTGCTATGAGTATATTGCTGTATGAGTATATTGCTGTATGAGTATATTGCTCGATGGGCCGCCGGCAACGGAAGCTACATACGTCACGTGTTCGCGAATGCTAATATAATAGTTCCTCGAACCAGAAATAAACCGGAGAAAAATTGAATGCGTCGAATCCGGAATTCGAACGGAACCAGCATATTTATATGTCCGATTGGATACCATGATGCGAATGCAACTTTTTTTTTTACTGAATCCAATATGAATGGAACAGAGCCGTAAGGAAGTCTAATGAAATAAAACGTCGAATGCTTGGTGATTGGTTTTAGAGAAAGAAAAATATGCTCGCACTATGATCGGAACAAAATGTTGGCACCCTTGTTTGAACATGAGAAACTACTTTGTTACACTGAGACGATTGAAGACACCGAAAAATGGGACAGGATATGGAATCGAATGAACTGTTCTTGGCAAATGGCGCTTAAATATATATATATATATATATATATATATATATATATATATATATATATATATATATATATATATATATATATATATATATATGTATATATATATATATATATGCGTGCGTGCAAAACACGTGCCTGCTGTGGTGCTTTAGCGGAACAGGTAACATGACAACGAGTTGCCTACCAGCTCTGCGCCGCACGAAATCTGAATTCTTTCACGTACCGCGAAACAGAATCCTCATTAGCGCAACCCTTCCTCCCACCCGTTCTCTTACGTGAAATATTACCCGTAGCAAGCCGGCTCCCTTGATTGAAGCGCTTGTCAAGAATAATTTGGTCTCGAAACAACGCCCCGCAAGCGCGAGGTCTGACGCGCTCTGTGCGTTCGAATGTTTTTGATATTCTTTCAAAGGGCTTACGTAGGAAGAAGGTGACACCGCGTTCAGTGCATTAGGTGTTATCGACGCATGTGAGCTTGAGGCCGACAGGACCCTGTGATACGGTGAGGTTGACCAATCTCGATGACATGAACGAGTGAGTTCCAGTTTGCCCTGTTTATATTGGTGCTTACTAATATGATACCGAGCGAGTAGAGTTCCAAGCAATTAAAGATAATTTCTGGCATTGTAGCGCAAATTATAAATTATTGCGTTGGGGTGGGTGGGGGTGATGCTACGCTAGAATTGCTAAGGAACGCTTTCACGAAGCAAAGGCCAACGATGCTATCGCACGTTTCCAGGCATCAAACCCTAACCTCGCTCCCGTATCATGGCTACGTAAACGTGCGCCTGCATGCACTCTCACTCGACTGCGACTCGGACGCGAGCCATTCCTGTTGCATTCTCTTTTATTGCGATAGCAATAATATGGACAGTCTCGGCCGGTTTTTGCCGTCGCCCTCACCGCCGTCATGCACCGTATATATATATATAAGTATGTATATATATATATATATATATATATATATATGAAAGTCCCAAAGAAGAATAATTCAGAAAAATGCCTCCGAAGCGCGGAATCGAACCAGCGACCTATCGCTCCGTAGCGCGTGGCGCAACCACTACGCCACAAAATGCAGATCCGTCAGGCAGATATCTAATGGCGAGCGTTATATGCACATCCTTTACCGCTGGCAGGACTCGGAGACGGCAGACGCTTATAGGCGTTTCTTCATTATCAGCGAGATGGCGAGAGGAGCGCAACGGGCGCATTCAAATGTGTCGGCGAGCTCGCTCGCTTCTAATATTTGCGCAGGGAAAACCTTGCCCTTCCGCTGTCTGCTGACGCGGTAGTTGCTGCCGGGTGACAGATGTTTCTAGCAAAACAATGGGCGAGCTGGTTCATCTTCGAACTTGTTTGGGGCAGCGCTAAAGAACACACAGACAAAGACACATAGTAGAAACCACGGCCGCTGTGGCGTCTACTATGTGTCTTTGTCCGTGTGTTCCTTAGCGCTACCCCAAACAAGTGCGAAGATGTTTCATTCATTGCTTCGCCCTTGCGGCGAAACTGTGACTTTTTTAGATCATAATGCCACGCCCGCTTCCTTTTCTCGTGTCATCTAATGGAACAGTTACACGTGCAACCACTGCCTTGAATGTCGAATGTTCCCGATTGTCTTGGATTGTTCTGATAAGCTTGAGCGCACAACGCAAACAGTATACAGCTTTTTAAATGCGAAGCATTTCTTAGCGAACCCAAGGCACTTTGAGCGTTTCTATCTATCTATCTATCTATCTATCTATCTATCTATCTATCTATCTATCTATCTATCTATCTATCTATCTATCTATCTATCTATCTATCTATCTATCTATCTATCTATCTAGCCGCCTACGCCTGGGTGCTCTCGTGATCGCCTGCTTAACTCGGTGTAGACCAAAATTGGCACGAGAGGGTGAGACAAGTTTACAAATATGACTGTCGGGTCATGACATGAATAACGTGAAAATCGTGTCGCGCACGTCGTCAAACCCTTCTCCTCAGACACCTGTGGCACATACCCGTTACCAGGGGCCGCGGTGTACGGGTATGCGCCACAGGTGATTGACAGTTTATATCTACCCAGGGACAGTGAGAAGAAACACTGGTAATTTAAAGGAGAGGGCGTTAAGAAAAATTACCCTTTAAACACTAGTGTTGTCAACGTTCCTGGTAAGCCAACGATGTGTTAACAACTATTACACTTAGAAAAACACGTAACGCTTGGCTCAAAGCCAAAAAATGCAGCATAGAACTACTCGCTGACTGCTTCGCATTAAACCGATTCCCACAAGGCGTGGGATCTGCCGAATTTTTCATTTCCTGCTATTAACGTGGGCGCGAACGATAAGGCTGGAACCTTCGAGGCCACATGCATACATGGCGACGCGCCTTACCGCTGATCAGATTACTTGACGGCCGACTGCTGTCGCCGCTATCGGCGTAAAGCGTGAATTGCTTGTACCTTGACTTCTCACTTTCCGGGAACAAGTTCGCGCAATAAAGAGTGTTCGTATTTCCCAGTCTTGGTGCAGCCTTGTTCACCGTCACAACCACGTGGCAATAACTACGAGTGAGCGTTCCTGTACTTGACTGATAATGCGTCTGTATCGTTAAAGTGAGTATCTTTTCTACGGCGTGATCACTGCCATCAACCTGTATCTAGCGCTCCGTGTTTTCGTATAAATCCGAAAAAGTCCGATAAACACTCGCCAGTAAAATTTTTGACAATTCGGATTTTATCCGATGAACTCTGATTTTAACGGCCAATATGACCCTGTTTCGTTTTTTATCGAAAGGGCGTGTTTGTGATAGGGCTTTATAGAAAGGGTTCAAGAATGACCATTCAAAGACTCACGCAGATCTTCGTGGATACAACGCTGCGGTAGGTGAATAATCGATACAGACAGTTCAGAGGAACCTTTGCGACGCGCTCCACTACACCGGCGAATGGTTTTGGTACAATTTTGAAATTGTGAATCTAAATGTGAAGCATGAGCTAGCCCGCGCGTTCCACACCTATGCACCGATCTTGAAGTTAGTGTTTCTTGAAACTGACGCTGTGAGCCAGCTCATGAGTTATTTTTCGAACTATCAGTGCAATTAAATCACCAGCATTGTTGATTCCCGGCCTTTTTGAGACCTCACACTGTCCACTGCAGAGTTACCAGATCCTACCGATCTAACAAGCAAAAACAATGCCCCCACCTCCCCGAAGGGAATCGTGAGGAAATGCGAATGCATTTCTTGCGCCGAGAGTACACGGAAATCGACGCGGTCAAGTGTCTCCCTTTTGGGCACCTCTTTCAACGAACGCTTCCTACGTGCGTTCGTAATCACCTCAGGGATGTTGCCACCGCCATAGAGTTTCCTAAAATTAACTAGAGGGGACTCTGGCGCTGCGATCGTTCAGCTACCATGGGAATGATGGGTAGTACACAAATTTGCCTAGTCTTCGTGCTTGAGGCTTCAAACGTACTTGTGGCTTTGTTTATTGCTGTGTTTTGGCGTTCGTTTCGGATAAAAGAATAGACCGTTGTGAACTTCGTGACCAGGTTTGATTTGGTTAGCCTAAAAAAGTTAAAGTGGTGAAGTGGAACTGCTGACTTTTGCTGAATTTAGTTTTGCGACAAAGCGGATGCAGCCGACGCGGAGCCAAACGGAGCCGAAAGAACGAAGTTTAGACAAATTTGTGTACTACCCATCATTCCCATGCTGGCTGAAGCGTCATGCGTTGCAGCTCCCATAGACACTAGCGCCAGAGTTCCCTCTAGTAAGTATTGTAGGAAACTCTATGGCCACCGCCTTCAATACAGCACAAACGCGTTTAGAACGCGCTGTTTTCAGGCTGTGCCAAGGCAGCACAAACGTGTTTCAAACGCACTGCATTGAGGCGGTGGCGCAGGGAGGAGAGAGAGCGAACGGCGAGAGAAGGAGCGGCGAAGCACAACACCTGTTCTCTCCTACACACTCTCCACACACGCGGGAGCTCGGGTGCGAGCGCCCTCACACGCCAGAGCGCGCTCCTCCTCTCCACTAACTCTCCGCTACTCCGCCCGCACCAACTGCTCCGGCAGCTCCGGGTTAGAGTGTACTATCCGGGTGCTAGGGGCGAGGATAAGCGGCGCGCGCCCGCAGCCACGGCCTGCTCACTGCCGCCGTGACTTCACGCGTCTTGATCTAGCGAGCGAACGCGCGAGAGACAGTGAAGCCATTGCCGCTATCGTCTCCTATGAAATCATAAAGCGTTCCCTGCTAGTTTTACATGCGTAACAGCTTTATTTTGCCTTCTGCGTCGGGATTGGCGCTGGCTTAAGGAATGTGTTATGTTTTAGAGTTTTTGGTGATTGGTCTGTAACCGACTTATTATTCCACTTAAAAATAAGGAAAGATCGTGCGCTAGCGAAAATGTGACCGATTTATAAATGCGGAAGGTTGATGGCCCCGGAATGTGACGAAATAAATAACGTAACTTTGATTCATACTTCATTCTTTATTTACACACGCACACACGTCACACTGTCCATAAGATGCGCAGAAATTGTTCCTATTCATTTGGTAAACCGAGAAAAATTGTCGGCACTGCGTCCAGAGGTCCAGAGTCAGCCGCGTAGCCCCCATGAAAGCTACTTCTGTCCTGCCGGTTCTTGGATCGGTGTACACACGCAGTCGTCCTTAAGTGTTCTGGCTTGAAATCGAGCTCACACACCTGAAAACCACTTAAGAAAGCGATTTATCACGGGCTTTCCGCTCCACTGCGCTCTTTATTTGCTCATATACTGTTGAAAATAGTGGAGTATTCATTTTAAGCAAGTCCAATAATACTTGCCGTTCTGCCCAGCGACTGCAAAAAAATAATAGTTCAGTTTTAGCATTATTTTAATAAAACTGGTCAAAGCAACACATATTTTCCAGCAAAGTTATATAGAAAGCGCGAAATGATGGTCTATGATTTCCAATTAAGTTTAGGTATTCCTCATTTACATGCGTCTATGTGTATAGCCAACTATAATGTGTGACTGGTGAGCATAGTGCCATATAGTGCAAAATAAATTGCAGAAATAGGCATCATGTTTCAATATTTATTCCTCATGATTAAGAATAAATCAAAAAGTGGTGACGGCTGGAGGCATCAGACTTGTGGCTTGCTAGATTGTCGCTCCTGTTCAGCGTGAGCACCATAAAAAACGGTATCTGAAAAGCAGAACGTGATATTATGATGAGAAAATGAAATTGCAGTAAAGGTCTGCGAAACCTACAAAAATTGGGGGACGCTTAAGCTTCGCCTTTAAGAGTTGAACGCGATAGCAATGTCCTGCCCCTAGTGCGCACTTCGAGCACTACGAGTGTTTAACAGAATGCGCGCACTAAGGTGTGTGCCTTATGTAATGGGTAGCATGCTTTAAACCAGGAGCAATTATGCGCGAGAACCTTTTTCGAAGCTGCGATGCACCCACTACGGGGTCTTAAGGGAATACGCGCAGTAATGTGTGTGCCTTTTGTAATGTGTGGCTGTCTTTAGACCACCAAGTCGTTATGATATTGACGTTGTGTGTCGTCAGATGGCAATGTACGCTTGTACCACGCAATATTACTGGTATATTACATCTCGTACTGTGACACCTGTATGCAGGACGCGTATTTTTGGGAAGTATCAAAGTTACTTTCAGTGCAGCTCCAAGCAGAGGCGTGGCTGTGTGGTAGAGCACCTGCTTGCCACGCTGACGGCGTGGGTTCGATTCTCACTCGGACCCAACATTTTTATTATTTATTTTATTTGCAGCTTTTTCGATTTTTCGGTCACGGACAAGATGATGATTTTTCGCTCACAACCAGCGGTGGCGGCGCCGACGCCGACGGCGGAATTTCTGCGATACGAGCTCTTTAACGCTATCGCGTTAAAATAAGTGGTTCACATAGACACAATGAAGGCTCACAACAAAAAAAAATGCAAACACGCACAGTAAGGAGCCAAGTTTTTTCCGTTATCGTGTAAAACACAACTTGCAAATAGTACCTTTTGTAATACGTCACTTGGCGACAAACTTGCAGCATAAGATGATGTGAACCTCTTTTAAACAACAAACGAAATCGGTTTAGGCTCCTTTGCGTGGGTGCCACTCACTTCTTTTCCTACGTCGTCTTGTCCAACCAAAAGAAATGTAGGACCGACTGCCTCGTTGACAGGGCGAACGCCGCTCTTGATTTTCCCATCGCGAGCGGTGAGCCGCCAGACCAGAGCGGCACCTTCGTTTCCCCGTGTGTGGCTGTCAACTGGAGTGAAGAGGCGGGAGAAGTGATCCGAGATTCTGGGAATAACCAAAGCACACACATTATTTGTATCTAAAACCACCCTTGGTTCAACACACCGTTATTGTACACACATCTGCCACGAGTGTTTAGTTCAAATTTCGCAACGAAAACAAAGTTTCACGTAAAAGGCAGCGGGAACCTCGTCTCGCAATAGGCACTGGCTATACACGAATGCAAGCACTTCTTTTCTGAGAAACCGCTTCAAAATTTGGTTTCAGAATAAACACGGTTTTGCGCCCGCTTACCCCGACACCCAAGCACATCCTGCGGCAGTCAGGGGCACGCCGTGAGCGGTTACTGACCGCATGTTTTACAAACGTAACCCATACTCAGATAAACACATGCGAGTACGAGGGCCCGAACGACACCCAGCGCGTGCGGACGCCGTCTACGTCGAGATCAGACATGTCATATGCTAGAATTAGCACACATAACTCCCACAATCAAGCAAGACTGATTTGGGCGAGTTGGTACATGCTTTGCTGGGGAAAAACAGCGCAATAAAGGACGAGGACGCAGGAACACAGTAGACTGCGTTTCACAATCACGCACACTCACTTGATTCTGTCATCGCAGATGTTGGCAAACCATGAAAACAGCAAACAGTAACGAAGGAAAAAAGTGCACGGTGGCGGCCGCAGCAACGGGCGCCGTCGAAAGTCTCTAGCTTTTTCTCCTTACCGGCGAGGCGTGTCCAACTTGAATTACTACCGCGTACGTTCTGGAAGCCACCGTACTATATCTGCACCTCAAACTACCGTCTTTAAGCCAACGAAAACTATTATATATGGTGCGTGTGAGCGTTCAGTACACAGGCTTTTTTTTCTCACGTTCCCACGCGCGGAAGCACGCAGCACACTCAAGGTCGATGGAATTGTTATTGTGAAGTAGACTAAAGTGCATCTCAAAACGACATCTTGCACCTTCAGTAGTGCAGGCACAACGTGCGATCAGCAAGAAATGACCCTTGATAATTGTTTGCATCGCTCACTTTATGGGAGCTTGTACAGCAACGCGCATAACGGTGGCAGCTCCTCAACTGACAGCTTTAGTTGGGCATCCGCAATAGCCCCGCGGACACAGGCTGCTGTTGGAAATGGCTGGCAGATAACTTCCGCAGAGCTGCTGCAGACGCTCAGCTAAAGCTGTATAATTAGTGCCTACGAAACCAGTACACTCACCGTTAACTGGCGCCCGTTGTCCGTATCCGCAGCTCCATGAATATTCCGCCCTCCAAGCGTCACTTCGTGCACGGAGCCGGCGTCAACACCACCGAAGACGCGCATGAACATGAAACTGATGAAACTTCAAGACACGCAACCCGCGCAACCAACGCAACCACGCAACGCATTCCATTAGACGAGGAGACTGAGACGACTGAGAGAGAAGGCAGAAGCGACGCGCCACCCCGGCGCCAACCCCGTCTCCGTCGGCGAGCAATGCGCCACAACGGCGCCAAAGGGCAAGCGCGCGATATGTACGGCGTATACGGCAGCTCTTTCATGGCGGAAGCCAATCGAGACGCGCTTCAGGAGCGTCCAGTGACTCCTTCCGAAATGCTAACTCTTTTTCTCTGCCTGTACTTTCCAAAAGGCGTCACATGGACGCCCGAAGAGAGTCACGGTTCCATGACCCTCATTTGACTTTTTTTTTTCTTAGTGTGTGGTAGAAAAGAACATCCCATACAAAGTGCGACGTATGTGATATTCTCGTCTCCGGTATTCTTGTAATTTTCGCGGCGCTGTTTATTGGAATGTTGCTTTAAAAGCAGAAATATGAAAGAAGTATTCACAGCATTGAGTTTCGTGTCGCATTTATCGAGAATGTTAGGCCATGATAAAGTAACAGAAATAGGCGTAACGTTGAATCGAGTACCTCTATTATTTTCGCCGACTTCCTCTAGCCTAGCTCATAATTAGTATTGTGTACTTGTGTTCTAATCTTGAAGAATACACATAAAGGAGACGTTTCTGGCCTATTTTATGGGCAATCGTGGAACTTTTATTTAGCGAAGTGGAATGTTGCGACGGTAGATGAAGCCGAGTCGTAAGAAAGATGAGACGTATTGCAATATAGATTCAACGATTTTTGGTAAAATGCTGATTTACATGGTGCAGGGCTGTAGTATGTCAGTTTAAATGCTTGCATTGCTGGAAAACTCAGAAGGCAACGAATATGTTAAAGGCGTATAGCTAAGTTCAGAAGTGCGCCCCCCCCCCTCCTTTTCTTAACTGGCGGCTTGTAATACGGTAAAATAACCCAGGTGTAAAGTCATCATCATGATTTCACGCTCATATGAATGGATCTACATGTACACCCGTGGTTTCATACTAAACTTTTTGAAAGAGACACAATCGTTTTCAGTTTTTTAACACTGATTCTACCAACTATCATTTCAAAGTTTCACAGATAAATGTACAGGGCTTTTATTGTAAGAGTTTTTTTTTTTTTCAATCTGTACTGCTTGAGTAATTGGCCTTTGCATCCAGTCATCGCACTAGCATAAGCGAATATTGCTCTCGCGGCAGCAACACGCAAATCAGTGGGCACCTTCAAACAATCTACCTTTTCTCTCCAGTGATTTCCTTGCTCCCTTCACACTGGCGTTGAGCCGTGTTCCGTTATGGGCTCGAGCAAATAACACCAAAGTTCTTTGACTAAAAATAACCGCTCTCACGACACACGCCATTTTTCATGCAGGTTCCAGTGACCATGGAGTTTGAGGATGCGTTGAAACTCGTCGGGGAATTCGGCCCGTTCCAATGGCTCCTCATCGCCTACCTGGGATTCGTCATGGTCCCGATGCACTCCATAACAATGGCCGTGCACGTATTCACGCTACTCGAGCCGCCACACTGGTGCCGACAGCCGGAGCTCGAGGAGACGTTCAACTTGACACCCGAGCAGGCGCGCGAGTTGGGTGTGCCACGCGACTCAGACGGGAAATGGAGCAGCTGCGCCATGTACCATGTGAACTTGACAGCACTGGGCTCCTGGACACCGGCACGGTACCTTAACGGGAGCTTGCGTTCTCTAAGCAACCTACCAGTGGTGCCCTGCAGGTCCGGATGGCACTACGACTACTCACTCGTCTACCCGACCATCGTATCCCAGGCACGTTAGAGATCTTACTTAGAACTGGTGCCGCAAGTTGGGCAGCCTGGTAAAGATACATGACTTCAAATGAGTAGCGCATAAAAAAAACGGAGGCA
Source organism: Rhipicephalus sanguineus (assembly GCF_013339695.2). Lineage (NCBI taxonomy): Eukaryota > Metazoa > Arthropoda > Arachnida > Ixodida > Ixodidae > Rhipicephalus > Rhipicephalus sanguineus. The sequence goes on from NC_051186.1 coordinate 87,279,851, forward strand.
GAAATAAAGACGCAGACAGGACAACCTATCTACGCTTCTTTCTTTTGCCTCCATTTTTATGCGCTGCTCATTTCAAGTCATACAACGACATAACTGCATTGATTTGACCTCTAGCAGCGCGCACGCACAAAAACGAAAGGCGTTCATAAAATAAATCCTTTTGTCGTAGCTTAAGTTCGCACGTGCATGTGCAGGGAACACGTCTGTATTTCGTTAGAACAAGGCTGAACAATGTTTAAGTATCTTTGAAAGGATCATACACTGATGGAATGCCATTAGTATGAGGATGTTGAGAATGTTTAGCAGGTGTGCAGTTTTCTAAAGTAGGATATTAGCAACCGAAAGAAAAGCTTCAGATGTTTAGATGGGATTTTACAAGGCCATTAAGATACACTAAGACCATTACGACCGTTTTGATACGATGACTTTTCTGTTGTAGTTAAATGCGGCCCATTTGCTTGAATATAAGAGGCTTTTAGCGAAACTGGGGCCCTGATACTTTAGACATGCATATGCGGGCAATCTTTATTATACTACTATCATTCTTGCCAGCTGACCATTCGAAAGCCAGTAAGAATTGGTCTTAAACGAAGGCAATTTTTTAGGCACGTTTGCCACCACGCTACAAGCCTGTATTGACATTTACGTCTCTTGCAAAAACAGTTTAGGCTAAGCTTCTACCTTTGCCGCTTGCGCTTCTGTAGTTGAAAATTCATAAAATGTTTCTTTTATTATGTGAGACCAATTTGTTTAATGTCAGATAGCACTGCTATTTTTATACAAACTATTCTACGCTTTCTGAAGGGCGATGTTGCAGATAGCCTACAACTACGAGCGTATTGCTATCTATTTGATATCAGGCACTATGACGGCCATAAATTTTGGCAGCCAAGGTTTCTAATGACCTCACCACTTTTATGGTGATGCGCTATCGTGTTGGTATTACTTCAGTGGCCACTTGGTCTTCTTAAGATAAATAAATCGCAGCTGAATATACGCATTCTCAAGCCACTGCTGCATGGCTAGCGCACGTTCAATTTTTGTTCATTGATAAGAAATAATGAAGCTTTTTTTCACTTTTATAGCTGGACTGGGTGTGCAGTGAGAGTTGGAAAACGTACATCTCCCACACCGTATTCTTCGGCGCCATGTCTTTCGGCGTTGTTTTGTTTGGCACATTCAGTGACATGTAAGTGTTCCGCACGTTTACTCAATTTTCGTGCTTTACCGCACTGTGGTTAATGACGTTCTAGTTATCATATATATGACTATAAACTAGCAAGCAGTGCATTGCAAGACGTAGGGTTGCGGCTTACCGTAAACACTAAGTGACTCTTCCTTTCGCGCTCAGCGCACTTTTAAATGCGAAGCATTTCTTAGCGAACTTCTGCGACTTTGAGCGTATCTATCTATCTATCTATCTATCTATCTATCTATCTATCTATCTATCTATCTATCTATCTATCTATCTATCTATCTATCTATCTATCTATCTATCTATCTATCTATCTATCTATCTATCTATCTATCTATCTATCTATCCGCCTACGACTTTGTGCTCTCCTGGCCGTTTCATTAAACGGATGTATACCAAAATTGGTATGGTATAACATGACCGTATTACGAACATAAATAACAAGTTATATCATGAAAATCAAGACACGCATGTCATGAACAGCATGATTTACATTCCACGGCCTTGGGGCTCTTGCGGCCGTTCCGTCAATTTCATATATACCAAAATTGATATGGCGTGACAAGAGTTCATGGTGAACATAATGACAGGTCCTAACGTGCAAATCATGACACGCATGTCGTGTGCAGCATGATTTACATGACATGTTCTCGGGGGGCTAGCTGCCGTTTAAATGAATGGATATATACTAAAGCTGGTATGACGAGACATTTCTCTATGACGAACATAACTGACACGTGGTAACTTGAAAATCATGACATTCATGTGATGTACGACATGATTTACATACTACACTCGTGGTGCATTCGCGGCTGTTTCGCTAGCTTGATGTAACCAAAATTGGTATTGCGCGACGCGACTGTATGACGAACGTAAATGAGAGTGGTAACATGAAAACCATGACATGCATGTCATGCATGTCATGGTTTACATGCCACGCTCATGGTGCATTCGCGGCCGTTTCGCTCGCTTAATATACACCAAAATTGGTGTTGCACGACGTCACTGTACGACAAATATAAATGACAGGTGGTAACTTGAAAAGCATGATATGCATATCATTTACGGCATGATTTACATGCCACGCTCACGGTGCACTCGCGGCCGTTTCGCTAGATTGATATACACCAAAATTGGTATTGCGCGATGTGACTGTACGAAGAACATCAATAACAGGTGGTAACATGAAAACCATGACATGCATGTCATGATTTACATGCCACGCTCATGGGTTCATTCGCGGGCGTTTCGCTAGCTTGATATACACCGAAATTGGTATTGCGCGACACGACTGTACGACGAACGTAAATGAGAGGTGGCAACATGAAAATCATGACATGTATGGCATGATATACATGCTGCACTCATGGTACACTCGCGGCCATTTCGCTCGTTTGATACACACCAAAATTGGTATTGCTCGATCTGACTGTATGGCAAACATAAGTGACCGGCTCTTACATGCGAATCATGTTATATGCATGTTATGTACGGTATGATGTACATGACGCTGTCATGGTGCGCTTCCGGCCGTTTTGTTAACTTGATATATACCAAAAAGTGTATGGCATGACACGAGTTCTTGATGAACATAAATGACAGGTCATGCATTGTATATACCAGAAGATACGTTTCATAAGCATGGTATATACCAGATTGTGCATACATACGTGCATTATAAGATACGCCGTAGTGGAGGGCTCCGGAAATTTCCACCACCAGGGGTTCTTTATTAACGTACACCTAAATCTAAGTACGCGGGCCTCAAGCATTTTCACCTCCATTGAAAATGCGCCCGTCGCGGTGATCTAGTGGTTATGGCGGTAGCCTGCTGACCCGAAGGTCGCGGGATCGAATCCCGGCCGCGGCGGCTGTATTTTCGATGGAGGCGAAAATGTTTGAGGCCCGTGTACTTAGATTTAGGTGCACGTTAAAGAACCCCAGGTGGTCGAAATTTCCGGAGCCCTCCGCTACGGCGTCTCTCATAATAATATCGTGGTTTTGGAACGTTAAACCCCAGATATTATTATTCCTTGAGGCTGAGATAACTGATTTTTCTTTTTGAGCGTGAGCCCTTTTCAGTGTAAGTAGGTGGAGTATGTGTTACATGTACCAGGAAAAACAAAAGATTTTCTACGGGCGCGGTAACATGTTCGGCACATTCTAATGGCCTTGACTTACTGTGGACTGCAGTCAAAACATTTTTATGTAACACTCATCAAGAGATATTTTCCGTATTATGCCAGACAGTTTGAAGATAGGCTGAACAAAACTAGTGCGATCATGTAAAGACAAACAAACATGCAACGTTCATGAAATCAATATGTGAGGCTGATAGCTTGCGAGAAAAGATGATGCATGCGCGACTACCGCAATATATTATACGCCGTGTTGAAACTCATATTCTATATAGGTTGCTTACAGGGAATACGAATTGTGAAGTTAGGAAAATTCTGACAAAAAATAATGAAATATATGCAGAACCAAAGCAAATATGAATGCAACATCAAATACGTAGAATTATCTGAAAATTGCTGCCGTCAGTTCAGTCATCGACCCATAACATTGAAAACAGAACAAGACAGGGCAGCGCACAACATACAGCGTTGAGTGTTATGTTTCGTGTCTTCACTTTTCAATGATACGCCACATACGCATATTAATGCAACCCATGTCATTCTTTGGCAGATTCGGGCGCATTCCCGTTACCGTGGCGGTCTACATGCTAGCCGGAGTGGGAGCCGTGGCCACCTTCTTCACCGAAAGCTTCTACGTGTTCCTGGGAACTCGGGTCATTGTGGGAGGAGTTCTACTTGGCATCTATACGAACCCCTTCGTACTAGGTGAGCACGAATAAAAATTGCGTGGCATGCTTCCCGTAGTGCATACGCTATGCTGCCGGCAACGTGCAATGCGTTAATACCGAATTTCCCGGGTTGCTCTAATGTCGATATGCTGGAAGGAAGAGGAAACAAGGCCCCTATGATCCCGAGTGCCTCGAATCTTTGATGTTTGCAGCCAATTCTGGAAAGTCCTACGAGAGAACGGTAAAGAAAAGTTCCCGGTAAATGCGACATGGCCTCATACCTGGTAATACTGTCCATGTCATGAAGGCAGAGGTACAGTTAGTGACACATTTTCAGAATTACAACAGCATTGGCACCTGCATCCCTCGTGGTGTTTAGAGCTGATTTCGCGATAAATCTAAGGCCAGCGCAATTTCCGTTGTCATCCCCTTTGAATGATTTGACCGTGTAACGATAACACAAAGAAGCCATTGATGTCCTGAGGATAGCAGGCAGCGATACGTAATAGTTAAAGCATTTTTTTTAATTTCAAAAGTTTGCCCAACGGCACACATTATAAACGTATAAATGGAGGCCGGCTTTGCGCGATGTACAGACGGGTCCACTGTTAAAGAGAACACTTGCGGTTTGGGTATGTGCGGATTTCGTTCTCCTACAAAAGCGTGGTGGCTTAGATCTGCGTAACACTACTGGTGGCTTACAGTTCCGAACTCTTATGATAAAATAGTAACGTGCACAAACAATCTTTCCGCATCCACTAGCCGTTAGGGGGCCAAAAAAATTAAAGTTGCTCCTTCAACTGTTCCGTTTAAGAGTGGACCGTACTGTACATCAACAGTACTCTATAGTTGGACACACAGAGCCACGAATCATAGTCCAGTGATCTCGTTGGATGAAGGCCCACTTTTTTCAGCTAGCGCCGTCGTATCTGATTCAGGCCAAAACATGCCCATAATAGGTGATTGATGGTAGCGGCGGACGCTTCAGCTGTAACATATGGGCAAGTATCCATGAAGATGTTGTATTTTATGTACGTTATTTTATGCTCGTTTCTCTTTCTTGCTTAGTGCTCGAATACATGCCTCCGCAAAAGCGCATGCTTATGGGAGGTGTGTTTGGGTTGGTATACCCTCTTCTGGGCGCCGCTTTACCATGGGTGGCATACGCAATTGGACACTGGCGCCTTCTTAACGCCGTCATCGTAGTACCTGCCCTCATTGGGACCGTTGTTTCCATGTGAGTATTGACGGTGTGGCTTTGCACATTTGGCAGGATTAAGAGTTCAAATCCCACGTAGTACAACAGCGATGCAGTAGGCGGTATGAAAATGCACTTGTGAAACTATGAGCGCATTTTCTGTCATGCATACAGGGTGTTTTTTTTTATACATAATGCGGATTTGTAATAAAAGTCCTATGACAGTAAGGCTCTTGTCGTTTTCGCACGTGAACTCTACGCCGAGGCGGGAATATTTTACTCCAGCTGAAATAACACTGTTGATACTAATTAACAAAAATCCCTTATTTAACTTTTTAATTATTGATTTGACGGCTGTTGTTTATCTTAGAAAGTTGTAGTCCGTGACAATTTATGGTATTTTCAGAAATCACGAAAGCTGCACGTAATTACAAATTATCACTATCGAATGTTCAGGGCGATAACGAAAGTGATCGCGCCCGTCGCTTAGCAAGCGCGACAAGTCTGCTGCGTCAGAACGGAACTGCCCGCGACATGGAAGTGACGAAATTTGAATGAAGGCGCTTCGTGGCCGTATCGTATCATTTCGCGAAAAGCGGCAAGTCATGGCACTTGCGCCTGCTTATCGCTTTACCTACGCTTGTGGTGTTTGGTGCTTGTCTGTGTCTTTCAAGCTATGCGCAAGGAAACCACGATATCAACCTTTTCTTTCTCTCTGCAGCATAAAACTCATGAGCAGCTACTGCGGCGCTTCTTATCGCTGACATCGTTTTTTACGCCTGTTTATAGTTTAAGAACGAACCTCCGCCGCAGTGGTGTAGCGGTTACGGTGCTCGGCTGCTGACCCGAAGGTCGTGGGTTCGATCCTGGCCGCGGCGGTCACATTTCGATGAAAGCGAAAAGCTAAAGGCCCGTGTGCTGTGGGATGTTAGTGCACGTTAAAGAACACCAGGTGGTCGAAATTTCCGGAGCCCTCCACGACAGCGTGCCTAATAATTAAACCGTGGTTTTTGGCACGTAATAAAGCAGGACTGTATACCTCTAACCCTAACGGTTTCGTCTCCGTGGGAAAAAAAGAAGAAAAAAGCGCATGGGCAGTAGACGCGTGGGCAAAAAGAGGGCGTCGTGCTCGGACGCTCCGTTTTGAGGGTGCAGATTCTAAATTTAGTAGACGTTCTCGACGCTGCTCCTCGTATGCGCTCAGCGCAAGCGACGAAGGTGCAATGCTTTCAACCGTTTCAAGGGCGCAGATCCTAAATTTAATGGACGTTCTTCTCGAAACTCCGCGCTATAAGTTCAACTACATTCGCTTCAACCCACACATTTTCGAGCGCCTCCCGATCGAAGGGACATAGACAAAGACGAGGTCGAAAGGCTCATAAACGTCGACGAGTTGAATGGCCCAAAGAAATGCGTCATGGCTATGAACGCATCGAAACACAGTTGAGTACGACGAAACATGCATGTCCGGTCTGCAAAATCAGGCGCACTTCTTGGCCATCACTCCAGGTGAAGATCAGATGCCAATTTCACTTCCGTAAAATTCAAGCGACGTCGCAATAGATAATCGTTCGCGGTGTCGCTTGCAGCTTCGTGGTCCAGTCACCTTCGCAACGTGGATTGGCGCTATAATTTTTTTAGAATATTATAAAGAAACAGACAAGCGTCACACTACGCACACAAAGAATAGGCTGTCTACTTGGGTATTCCAGAATGCTTGCCGATTTTCCTGACCAGACTCTGCTTCAGCGTGCCTTCTATCAAATTTCGTCACTTCCTTGTCACGTGTAGTTCCGGTCTACGTAACAAAGAGGTCGTGTATTCTGCGAAGCGAGCGCCGTGAGTTTCGATGTCGCGGGTTCATCGCATCTTTGTCTATCACCTTTTTACAGCGAAAGCTGTTATGAGATCATTTCACCGGCCGTTTCTGGCGCCGTAGTTGTCCGCCGCCGCCGCCGCCGCCGCCGGTGTCCGTAACCAGTATCGCTCGAAATAAGAAAAAAAAAAACTAAATACGAAAAAAATTCCAGGATGGAACGAGGTTCGAACCTGGGTCCTCTGCGTGGGAGCCCAGTATTCAACCTCTGAGCCATACCGGTGCTTGAAACTGCTTTGCTAAAAGGTCCTATACAGGCTTCATGTCGGGAAGGAACCACATTAGCATATGTAATATAGCGTGGTAGAAGAGTAAAATAAGCACCAAGCGTAGCACAACGCGAATTCTGTAACCAGGCGTCACACAATGCGAATTGCGCAACGAGCAGGTTGTTGAATGCTTCCAACCCATAACAAAGGACCCTGCCATAATTCTTCATCATCAGGCACAGCATCAACAAAGTGCGCATAATGCCTTACATGGGTTTAGCAGGTACCAACGCTCTCCGTAGAAGGACAAAAAATGGCAGAGTGCCTGCTGGCCTACTTCTCAAAAATTACAGTTATTTATAGCGTAGTGGGTTCCTCGCAAGTGCACTTGGATTGGTTGCCAAGGAAGCCCATAAGCGCATGATACACTTCCTCTGGGTCTCAGTAAAATTACAATAATTTATAGCGTAGTGGGTTCCTCGCAAGGGCACTTGTATTGGTTGCCAAGGAAGCCCATAAGTGTATGATCCATTTCCTCGGGGTCTCAGTAAAGTTCTTCGCTCCCCCCCCCCCCCCCCCCGTCTCTTTCCCACGTCAACGTATGTTATACAGCATGACGGGAGAGGGAAATAGCGACCGGGCGTCACCCAATGCAAATTACATAACTGGTGGGCCGTTTAAAGATTCCAATCCATTAAAAAGGGCTGAGCCATAATTCTTCATCGTCATCAGTCGTCGCGTGAACAAAGTGCACATAATGCCTTACAGACGTGTAGCTGGTGCCTCGCTTCTCCGCAGAATGACGAATAATGGCTTAGTAGGTGCTTCCCAACTTCACAAAAATTGTGATTTATGGCGTAGTGGGTACCTTTCTAGTGTACTTGTATTGTAGCCCCAAGAGAGCTTAACGGGCTCTAGAAACGCCGCTCTTCCAGCTTTCGCTGTGACTGTGCTGCGGTTTTAGCGCAGGCCTGGCGTTTTTTGTTTTGTTTTCACGTGTTGCAGGTGACAAGCATGAAATTAAACTTCTTCAATTCATTAGTGGCAGGCGAACCAAACTAAGAGACAAGCGAACCGGAAATTGTTACACTGTTGCATATATCTGAGGAACGGTAAAGTCGCCGCATTAAATACCAAATATGGAGTGCAAATATGGAGTACCAAATATGAATTGCAGCGATGGCGTAGTGGGTAGAACATCAGCTTCGCATGCAAGAGGTCCGTGGTTCGAATCCCGGTGCCGGACAATTCCCAACCGGATTAAAAAAAAAAAATCCGCGTGATGATGGAATTGTTTAAAAGGCCTGGGGTGCAGCCTCACTGGCGACCACAGCCAGCAATGCACTCCCTCACCAGAGCCGGATTGGCCACCCTGGTGTAGTACTTGGCCACTACCTCCCACATGAATACACCAATTAACCCTCGGCCCTCAGTCCCCAGCGGCTGCGAAGCAACTGACCAAGGCGGCGGTCAGACCTGCGACGCAGCAGAGGGTGCTAAGAATCTCTGGGTCCGGACAGGCCGCCATTGGAATCTGAACTTGGCTACATATAACGCTAGAACTTTATCTAGTGAGGCGAGTCTAGCTGTACTATTCGAGGAATTAGAGAATGTTATATGGGATGTAATAGGGCTCAGTGAGGTTAGGAGACCACAGGAGGCTTATACAGTGCTGAAGAACGGACACGTCCTATGCTATCGTGGCTTAGCTGACAGAAGAGAACTAGGAGTGGGGTTCCTTATTCATAAAAATATAGCTGGCAATATAGAGGAATATTATAGCATTAATGAGAGGGTTTTATGTATCGTGATTAAGTTTAATAAGAGGTACAGGATGAAGGTGATACAGGCCTACGCGCCTACATCGAGCCATGATGATCAACTGGCTGAACGCTTCTACGAAGACGTAGAATCAGCAATGAGTAGGGTAAAGACACAGTATACTGTACTGATGGGCGACTTTAATGCAAAAGTAGGCAAGAAGCAGGCTGGAGATCATGCAGTTGGGGAATATGGCATCGGCTCTAGAAAATGCCAGAGGGGAGTTACTAGTAGAGTTCGCAGAACGCAATAATTTACGGATCTTGAATACCTTCTACAGAAAACGGACTACTCGTAAGTGGACGTGGAGGAGTCCTAATGGGCGAAACTAAAATGAAATAGACTTCATAATGTGTGGCCACCCGGGCATTATACAGGATGTGGAAGTAGTTAACAAGATCCGATGCAGTGACCATAGAATGGTAAGATCTAGAATTCAACTAGACGTGAGGAAGGAACGGCAGAAACTGATACGCAAGAAGAAGCCGATTAAATGAACTAGCTCTGCGAGGGAAAGTACAAGAATTCAGAGTTTCACTTCAGAATAGGTACGCGGCTTTACCGAAGAAACCGACCTTAGCGTTGACGCAATGAATGATAATCTGACTAGTATCATTAAGGAGTGTGCAGTGGAAGTCGGGGGTACAGTCGTTAGACAGGACACTGGTAAGCTATCCCAAGAGACGAAAAACCTCATTAAGAAACGTCAAGCTATGAAAGCCTCAAATGCAACAGACAAAATAGAGCTGGCGGAGCTTTCGAAGTTGATCAATAGGCGTAAAGTAGCCGACATAAGAAAGTATAATATGGAGAGAATTGAGCATGCTCTAAAGAACGGAAGAAGCCTCAAAGCTACGAAGACAAAACTGTGCATAGGCAAAAATCAGATGTATGCATTAAGGGACAAGGATGGCAAGGTCACAACCAATATGGATAGAATAGTTGAGGTAGCGGGAAGAGTTCTACAGAGATCTGTACAGCAGCCGAGACAGTCAGGATGATAATGTAAGAAGCAGCAATATCCCAGAGGAATCTGACATCCCACCAGTATTAACAGGAGAAGTAAAGAAAGCCCTAAAGGGAATGCAAAGAGGCAAAGCCGCTGGTGAGGATCAGATAACATCAGACCTGCTGAAAGACGGGGGAGAGATTATGTTAGAGAAACTGGCCACCCTGTATACGAAGTGTCTCTCGACAGGGAGGATACCAGAATCTTGGAGGAATGCCAACATCATCTTGATCCATAAGAAAGGGGACGTCAAGGACCTGAAAAATTACAGGCCCATCAGCTTACTGTCCGTTGTCTACAAGCTATTCACAAAAGTAATTGCTAACAGAATTAATAGGACATTAGAGTTTAATCAACCATAGGGACCAGGCAGGATTTCGTACAGGCTTCTCAACAATAGACCATATTCATACTATCAATCAGGTGATAGAGAAATGCGCGGAATACAACCAACCCCTATACATAGCCTTCATAGATTACGAGAAGGCATTTGATTCGGTGGAGACATCAGCAGTCATGCAAGCACTGCGGAATCAGGGGATCGACGAAGCCTATATAAACATAATGGAAGACATCTACAGCGCATCCACAGCCACTATAGTCCTTCATAAGAAAGCGACAGAATCCCAATAAAGAAGGGCGTACGACAGGGAGACACGATCTCTCCAATGCTATTCACCGCGTGTTTACAGGAGGTTTTCAGGGCCCTAGATTGGAAGAATTAGGGATAGAGTTAATGGAGAGTATCTCAGTAATCTGCGATTCGCTGATGACATTGCATTGATGAGTAAACGCGGGAGACGAATTACAGCTCATGATTACTGAACTGGATACGGAAAGTAGAAGAGTAGGTCTGAAAATTAATATGCATAAAACTAAAGTAATGTGGAACAATCTTGGCAGAGAACAGCGCTTTGCGATAGGTGGGCGAGACGCTGGAAGGTTGTAAAGGAGTACGTCTACTTAGGACAGGTAGTAACCGCGGAGCCGACCATGAGAGTGAAATAACTAGGAGAATAAGGATGGGATGGGGCTCATTCGGCAAGCACTATCAAATCATGAATGGTAGTCTACCACTATTCTCAAGAGGAAGGTATATAACAGCGGCATCTTACCGGTACTTACCCTACGGAGCAGAAACCTGGAGACTTACAAAGAGGGTTCAACTTAAATTGAGGACGACGCAGCGGAGCGATGGAAAGGAAAATGATAGGTGTAACCTTAAGAGACAGGAAGAGAGCAGAGTGGGTCAGGGAACAAACGGGGGTTAAGGATATCATAGTTGAAATTAAGAAGAAGAAATGGATATGGGCCGGCCACGTAGCACGTCGGCAGGATAACCGGTGGTCATTAAGGGTAACTGACTGGATTCCAAGAGATGGCAAACGCGTGAGGGGGAGACAAAAAATTAGGTGGGTAGATGAGATTAAGAAGTTTGCAGGTATAACGTGGCAGCAGAAAGCACAGGACCGAGTTGATTGGCGGAACATGGGAGAGGCCTTTGCCCTGCAGTGGGCGTAGACAGGCTGATGATGATGCTCGTGTATGTAAATGTTCACGTGCACATGAAAATAAACAGCTCCAGTTCAATGTCAGCGCCGCCTGTGTGTGTTTTTCTCTCTCCGCGTCCAGTCGCGCTATTAAGTTTGTCTTGCATAGGCTTCCCAAGCAACGCTTAGCGGCGCTGCTGCTCTTGACAGGCAGCGCCATCTCTGGCAGAAAAACAGAAACTGGGTGTTCGCAGCGCGCGTTTTCCCTTCTCTCCACCGCGTTGCTGCTCGCTTCTGTGCACGTGCAGAGCTCTCGCGGTGCACTTTCGGCGCCTCGCAATGTACCGTTTGCAGTGCGGCTTCAAAAGGATTTTCAAGCTTGATTGGCACTTCCGAAAAGCGAACTTGATAAAATCATCAAGGCTCGTCATTCACGTTAACGGTGAAGAGCAGACGATCGACGACATACACGCCCGACTCAAAGCGAAAATGCATTTCCCAAGTCGCGATACCCCGTTGTAGGACATTATACCTCGAGGTAAGTCTCATTCTGGCATGTTTAAAGATGAATAATGGTCCCACATGCACTCCGAAATGAAGCCGTACACGCTATCGATGTTCTGCGGCGTGGACTACGACTCATATGATTGTTGTTTGATTTGGCACGCTTACAGTAGCAGCCGTGTACTTTCGTGAAAGAAACGTTTGCGGCGTGCGAAAAAAAGATTATACGGCCATGGCACTGCTTCCTGAGAGGTTAGAGTCAAGTCCTCCGTGCCGCTGGAGAATCACCCGCCGATTAAGACGCGAGGCAGCTAGCTGAGCTTCAACCACTGTGAAGCAAGATGAACTGCTCTCCTCGTTTTTTCGGCTCTCGCGTCATGCTTGCAGTCTCTTTTATGATATCGACTTGACAGGCGTATAAAACCGTTGCGTGAACGCGGCAAGAAAATCGCACAAAGTCAGAAGGGGTTACTTCAAGGTTGCAATTGCAAAGCATGTATTAAGTGCCAGTTATATTTAGCGGCTTTAAATATATATCACCCCAATAAAGTGCCAAAAACAAAGCAAACCTACAGAACGATGTCAAAGCTTGCTGAAGATGCACAGACGTCCGTTCCGGGCGTGATAAAGCAGCCTTCCCGACGCGTGAAAATGCAGGCGCCGAACTTCTGACGATGTGCGGAGTTCAGTTGAATTCAACCAACCGCGCAACGCTAACGGTATAACGCGAACTGTGAACGTTCAACAACGACGGGTAGGTCTCACGAGCACGGGGATCAAACACAAAGTTGCTTCACCTACAACCGTAAGTGGACTTTAAAATGCGAGAAGACAGCGAGTAATCATTACTGTAGTCGCTGCGGGCAGCTCCCCGTTACTTACCGATTCAGGTAGTCGGAAACGAACGAAAGCGATGAACTCAGACAGCCAAAATAGAAGGCGAGACAGCGCTGTCAGCTATCCACGCTTGCCGCCTTTATTTATCGGTGCGACACGCCCGGGAACCGATATAGTTTAACACGTGACTCGTGTGCCTTGTCTGCACTGTTGTGGCGGGCCCTAAACCGCATACTTCGGAACACGCTTGCGCTTCCGCGGGTCGCTTCTGCCATCGTGGAAATGCGCAGCTTCGCACAGCAAGCCTTTCGGTTCACGTACCCAGCTGGCGGCCTCCCAGTTACCCGCACCGAGAGAAGAACGCGTGCGCACGTGCGCTTACCGCTACCGTGAAAGGGGCTGAGTCCGCCGCGCGAAGGTTCAGAGCTTTCCGACATAGCCGCAGCGTGGCTGGCGCGGCGCTGTCGTCGCGCCGCAAATTTGAGCTTGGGTTCCCTATATAATATAATCGTATGAGAAATTCCTCAACAGGGAATGCCGTTGGAGCCCGAGTTTTTGCAAGAAGGTAATCTTCGTCAGTGTCTTTTCTTTCCCCCCACGCTATAGAATTTCCGAAGCTCTGGGGAAAGAAAGATCGACTTTTAAGTTTCTGTTTTTACGTT